>NW_020327518.1:0-35851 GCF_001858045.2 Oreochromis niloticus
ATTTTCTTAATCGTTTCAATTATTATCAGCAAAATAGTTTCATGTTTAATCATCTAGTAATGTAACCCCGCCTCCTCGCTGCATACTTGGTATTACCCAACCAGCTTTCTCTACCAAACCTTCACTGTTTGCTGTATGTTTGTTAGCGCAGTCGCTGGTGCCAGAGACTGCCAGTGACTTCAGTCTGAGGGTTTGAAGTTTCCATGTCTGTGTGATGTGTGGTGTGAAGGCTGCTGGTTAAACTGGGACTGAGTGCTCATAGAGAGATGCTCCATGAGTCCCAGTACAGACTACAACATGGTGGAAACTTAGCTTTGATATCCACACACTCTGCACGTCTGTGAGTAACTGTGATGAAGATGTGCAGAGATCTGTGTCCAAACAGGAGAAAGACTGTAAAGACTCTGTGCTTCTAACAGCCTCTGTTAACATATGTAGGCTGTTTGTTGTTGTTGCCATGGAGCTTTCACTGTTTGGGTCAGCAGGTCATGTGATCAGGTTTGTTCTGCTGGACGATGGTTCAGTGTCAGGGTTTGTTTGCATTCATCAATAAATATCTAAATAATCAAAGACTCCATGTTTGTTTTTTCATCATGTGACCTCTGCTCATCCATCTCTGTGTGTATCAGGATACATTTAGTTCATATACACAGAAATCAGAGTTATTACCTGTAATAAATGTGAAAGATTCCTGCAGTGATAACCAGGCAGGACTGAAACACATCCAAGCTCACAGCTGTCACCACGGTAACAGCACCGTCCATCCACAGGTGAGGGGAGGAGCAAAAAAGGGACTTTCACCATTTTGTACTAAAAACACTCAACTAATGTTTTCTAATATGAAACAAATAAGCCCACATTAATGTGAGCATTTATTAAATAATAATAATAATGATTTCCTCCTGATCTCATTTCCATAGCAGAGAAAACTGTGGTGTATATTGAGGTGGAGGCTGTGGTCTATGGCTCAGGTGTAGAGTGAGGGTGGGGTGCACCACAGCAGCATGCTGGGACTGCTGAGGGTGGAGGAGGGAGTGATGATGACATCAGAGCTGCAGCAGTCAGCAGCACAGAGACCAGTGAACACACAGTCTGTTCATCTTTGCATAGATCAATATATACACAATATTGAATGACAGAGACGCTGTGTGAGCTTCCACAGATACACTGACGTCAGCATCCAGAGTCCTCCTGCTGCTCCCCCCCTCAGAGCCCCGTGATCAGCACCAACACATTCAGTTAGATGACAGAGTCCAGCTGCAGCTAGAATCAGCTCTGTGAACAACAGCACAGCGTCAGTGTTTCACACTCAGTGAAAGGAGGAAACACCAGAAGAACACCATGTGTGCTACGTTTCCCAGGACACACTACAAACTGCACAAATACAGCACGTGGAAGGACCTGGAGCTGCATTTAAAGAGAAAAGACAGCGTGATGTCCTGTATGGACAGGTGGAAGGAACCAAGTCCTCAGCTGAAACACTCGTGTTTGTCCACAGACAGGAAACACAGCAGGAAACAAAGAACTCATGGATAACACACTTCCTGTCAGTCAGAATGAGGCTGGAGCCAAACACAGAAGGTGTTTTTGTCCAGATGAGCCCAGAGAGAAACACGAGTGTTCACAGACATCAGAAGCTCAGAGAGGTGAAACATGAGGTTGGAGTCCTCGTCAGCATCCAGAAGAGCTGCTGTGAAACCCTGAGTACTCATGACAGACTCTGATGGCACAACACATCATGATTCAAACATGAAGTCAAACATGGAGCTCCTGATCCTCCTGCATGAGAACAAGCTGACATGAGCGCTGTGTCTGAGAGTGTCTCCCTGTCACAGTGACAAGAACACAGCTGCTGCTCACAGTCATTAAACTGACCTGAGGTCAGCTGCTAGCACGTCTCTGTGCACCTTACATATGAACCATGTGACCTCACATCAGTGCTGTGGATGACTGTAGTCATAGAAGAGTAGAGCTGTAGCAGGTGGTGTGAGGAGGAGGAGGAGGTGGTGTATTCTAGTTAACGCAGTACTGAAACACTCCAGCAGAGGGCGCTGTTAAGTCCTTATTGTAACACAGTTACTGTGTGCAGTTATACTTCATACATAATCTGCACTTATTTCCATCAGACATGCTGTCAGTAAATGATTGTTTCTATTGATTCTACTTCCTGTTGACTAGTTTGATGACAGTGAAACAATCACAGCTGATTGTGTGATGATGTCACTGTTACATTCAGTGTGTGTGACATCATGTTAGTGCAGCTGATAACAGCCTGGTTCTGTTAGAAACACATGAACGTGTCCATAGATCAGTGTGTGTTTAACATGAGAGCTTCAGCCCTGCTGATGTGTTCAATAAAGACATGCAGGAAAACTGATGAGACTCTGAAATAACTCTTTATATTTATAATGTAACTCTGCATCAAAAGAACAACAAAGGATCCCAGACAGGTTTATGTCAACAAAGACGATTCTGATGTTCTGTGTTTCTAACAGTTTGACATTATTAGTAAACAGACTGCAGTGAACAGGATTATAAAGAGCTTATATATAAAGATATGACAGCTGTTTGTTGATCACTCTGTGTTTGGACCTGATCAGTCCAGCTGTTTACTTGAAATATGTTCATTTACCTGTGACGTTATATTTATGTTCTTGTCTCTGTTGAAAAACACATTTAATGTCCCTCAGATTTTTCTCCCAGATGAATAAATATAAAAATGACACAAACTGACTGCAGCTACTTTTTGTCCTTTCTGTCAGAAACCTTCATGTGACTCATGAGAGACACGTTTCAGCTGTTTGTGACAGATCAGAGGCCAACAAGTCATTTATAACACTTTCAATCATTGTTTAGCACAAACACATGTTGACACAGCAGCGGGGCCGCAGTGAGAGTCAGAGCCAGGAGATAAAAACTCCTGTTTGACCACAGCCTCAGTTTGTTCCTGCAAACACTTCCTGTTGTTGACTGGGTGGAGTCAGGAAGCCAGCGAGGCCTGCAGGACTGAGACTGCAGACTGGGACGTGCTCTGTGATGGAGATCAACAGCATCACTGACTGTTTCTGTGAGGACACCATCATCCCAGCAGGGCTGTTTCCCAACAACAAGCCTGGACCATCAGAGACCTGAAGCTGCTGCTGAATGAAAGAAGAGGATCTTCAGGTCTGGAACAAGGACGAGCTGAGAGTGTTAATAACGTTACTAATGTTCAGCTACACTTTACTAGGTCACATCTGTGACACACGTCACTTAAATAAAGAAGGAAATATTGGCTCTGTTTTATCTGCTGGGCCCAAAAGTGACTCCCCGTATTTAAACTGCTATGAATAACTTGTTGGTCTATAATATGTGAAACATGTGTCAAATGTCTCCATCATGAAAGATATCAGGTCATCTTGAGCCACAAAACATTCCTATCATGAGGTAGAAGCTGGAATCAGTTTGTTGCAGAGGGACGTTTATATATCCCATATTTATCCAGTTAAAGTCACATTGAAATTCAAAAATGTCTTTCAAGAGTCGTCTGTCCAAGAGGAGCAGAAACAAATATAACAACAGTTATTTAAGCTGTTTTAAAGGCCACAAAGGAGCAGATTGGTTATAATGCAGCTGCTTCAGAGGAATAAAGATGAAACACTGTTTTTATTTCATGTGTAACACCTTTCAATCATGTGTTGACTAAAGTCTATTGACCAGTATAAGTAAAGACATCACACACACACACATGGAAACACTGAAACCTGTTTTTGGTGCAGCAGCGGTCCCAGCTGCTCGCCTTTATCTAGACTGGGTCGGCTGCTTATCTCAATATAATCAATGTTTAAAGTTCTCAGTGTTTCTGTGTTGCTTCGTATAGGATCTCCCAGCATCATCACTGTGCTGTCCAATCATTGTGTGCTAGGTTACCCTTATAGTGCGATGTGTGTTTGCACAAAGAGAAGCATGTGTGTCAAATATAAATAAGCACAGAACAGAAAAGCTGCCAGTTTCTTCTATTTAGAGTCAAGTTAGTGTTTTGTGTCTTTGTTTGAGGCCTAATGTCAAGCAGAGGTGTGTGTAACTGGACTGGTCTGTTATATGTGTGAAATGTGTGCTTCAGCATCATCTTCGTCACTGCTGATTCCTTTGTGTCATCATGTGTTGAGAAGAGAGAACAGTTATAACGGAGGAGCAACAGGAAGCCCTGAAATCTGCATCAACAAGGAAGTGTTGGCTCACCAGTGATCCCAGCAGAGCCACTGGTTTGGCTCCAGTTGTTCTAGATTCAATGATGTTGTTCCTACAGATACATGTTAGCATCTTTATTGTAGTAAAGTCTTGTAATGTGAAGCTAGAAACAAGGCAGGAAACAGCTCCATGATCTGATCTTAATGATGTTGTTTTATTTCTGTCTTTCAGAACTGGATTGAAACTATCAAAGGTCTAAAAACAGCCTCAACCCTCCCAAAGACAAACTTTACACACGTCATCTTTCAGCTACAATCTTGTTGCAGGGATCTTCTGCCAAACAAGGCTGAGAGAAGATTTCTTACAGCTGTCATGTTGATGCTGTTTCAATCTTTGGGCAAACACACTCATATATTAGGGCTGATATCAGGGCTGCACAAGTTCTTTGTGATCATGAATAATAGAAGTGTGCCTGTTGAAGATCATGTTTCTACATGATTATATGTCCTGTTATTGTTCTGTATTATATTCAGCTTTCAGCATCCTTTCCCAGCCCCTGTTACACCATCCATACAAAGCCAATCTGACTGTGAGCCAATGTGTTTGATAGTTTGTGTTGGATCAATAGATTTGACAGACTTGGTTCTCATCCAGAGGGAAACAGTCCAAATTCAGATCTAATGAAATGATGGAGGCTGTTTCCTACCACGGTGCTAATGTGTGACTAACAAGGCTCATGGTCTCCAGCAGACAAGCGCCTGGAATGAGGTGAGCTGAGTGTTGCTTTGGTGGGTCTGTGCCCACGTCATGCATCAGGATTCATATTGGCAATAGTTCATATCTCTGTTCTTTAGCCTTCATCACAAAGCTGTGAAGGAAAAACAAACATCTAACAGGATTTGATGGATGCAAAGTCCACTGAGCTCTTTGTCATTTACAAACTTGTCCAACCAACAAGAGCACAGATGAAAACACAGTGACAGTTAAAGGATTTTGCCATATATGAGCATAGATTACTTTCATATAGATTTGCAATGCAGGCTTTAATAATAATAATCATCTCAGCATTTTACAATAGAATAGCTCTTTATTAGTTCTTCATTTATTGTTATTGGACATGAAACAAGGAAGCTGTGTTTCTCATTGGATGTTAGTTTCATGTTCATCAGGATCATTTTCTAAAGAGCTGATATTTAGACCATTTACTGCACTGGCTGCACATTCTGTCTACATTTCTCTGTATGTGCTGTGTTTGTCTTTCATATTTCTCCATATTGACACAAACAGTGAACAGCAGTAGATCTACTCTTCATCTGTTTTAGGCCCAGTGAAAGATCTGAAGCAGAAATGGTGTCATTAGGAGAAGAAGAACGGCGAGGAGGCAGCAGCTCTTAAAGATGAAACACAGCAACTTAGCCCTGAGCTCAGAGAGCTTCACATGAAAAAGCTCCTCAAGCAGATCATGTCAGAGGTTTGTCATCAACAGGAGGAACTGTTCATATCATAGAATGAAGGATGCTGTCAGCTGGATGAAGAAGGTTATTTAATGGCAAACGTTCACATTGAAGTCAAATTGTTGTGGTGTTGAACAGATTCATGGACTGATTGTCTCCAGAATGTTAGAAGAGCTTCAATGAATCATTAGAAACAACTTACAGCTGCACAGTTGTGTCAAACACATCTTTGTGTCATTGTGGGATTTTTGTGTTTCTACATGTGACACACGTCTAAAACATGCACACAATTTGAAGACAAACAGGGATCATTTGTTCCCACAGCCAGATGCTGAGAGCCATTTCCTTGTAGTCCTGTGTCTATATATATGTACCATTAGATGTTATTGGAATGATTGTCAGCTTTGATAGTTTCATGTATGTTTAGCTGGACGGCTGTTTGATCCTCCACATGTTTAAAGGTGTCCAGTCCTGAGACACTGGGGGTGGAAACAGCTGTGATGTCATTGGACTGTCACAAAGACAGAAGTGCATGAAGTGAGCAGCCAAGGAGCCGCTGATGTTTTGGATTCAACAGCATTTGAAAGGTTGACACAGACACATTTGCACATAGAAAGCTGAATTTGTCATATGCCACAGTGAACTCACTGTTCAGTGTTTTTCAGGAAGCTTCTTAACTGCCTCTGCTGCCAAACAAGCAGCTGATGTCCTTGAGAAGAAGCTGAAGAAGTCTTCAACAACAAATACAGGAAGTGGACTTTCAAATACTAGATTCACTTTAGACTCACACAAGAAATGACTCAACTAGCTGTGTGTGATTGACTCCTTTGACTCTATGAAAGCTCAGTGTGTGTCTGTACACAGACTGTTGTGTTGTACTATTATTCAGTTGTTTTCAAATGTCTGCATCTCAGTGTAGATGAGGCTGGGGGTCATGGGAGGCCACCATAGCAGTCTCTTCAACATCATGACATCATCATAAATGCTGCTGGACTGTCTGATGGGCTGACGGTGAAAAGCCGTCGGGAAGGAAACAGAAGACATTTCAGAGGCTGCAGCAGATTTCTTTGATTTGGGGCCTTTTTCAGCTTTATCGGACAGAGCAGTGAAGATAAGTGACAGCAAAGCAGAGGGAGAGAGAAAGGGGGCGTGGTCAGAATCAAAGCCAGGCCAGCTGCTCTCCACCTCGTGGCACATGGTCACCTGCTCATCCTAGTGAGCTCCACCAGCAGCCCTTTCACACAGTTTACACTGTCAAACACTGTGTGTGGACCTCAGCTAACAATAGGCTCCATTTAAGTCTGGACTACATGCTTTTATATTGAGGCAGATTTTTACCTGTTTTTATTCCATCAGCAGCTCAACATCATGAGCAGCTTTGACATAAAGACATCAAACTCAAGCTGACTTTAAACTGGATCTACTTTTAATACAGGGGCTCAAAAACAACCAACATCTTTATTATATATCAGGACAGAAAGTCATTTCATCTCAAATGGAAAACAGCTTTATTTGGAATAATCAGCACTATCAACTGGTTTGGGATCAGTTTCATGTCTTTCCAGCTTCTCCAACAAAGTTCCTGTAAAATCAGCATCTTTATTGGTTTGATAGTGATTGATTATTCAGTCCCAATCTGCTGTCATCTAAAGAACAAAATGATATTTCTATGAGTCAAAAAGCTCCAGATGTTGTTCACAAAGAAAACAAAGATTAGGAAGTTAAACACAAAGTGTTTGGAGCCAAAATGTTCCCAAGCTGCTCTTTTTGAAATGGCAGAGGTACAGTGGTGTCTAACAGCACACTGTGGAAGGCAAACATGTTCTTGTTGGATGAAACTTCATGAATCCTTTGTAGATTTGAGCTTTTGGAGCCTTTCTTTTCTCTTCAGGTGTACAGAGGCTGAGGAGGCAGGTGAAGCAGGTGGAGCTGTTGTAATGCTGGCAGAGGGTGTGTCTTAGTAACTCTGTGAGGTAGAACTGGATCCAACATTGTGGATGTGTTGATGTTGGAGCCATTAAGATTCTCTGCACACTGTAGGATTTCCCTGTGATTCACTGTGGGGGCATTTTGGAGTCTGTCAATGAAACTCTTCATATTTGTGTTTGACACCAGTTTATAGAAACAGACAAATGTGTCATGCTTTTGTTCGGCCTCCACAAATATACACATTTGTTCATTGGTTGGACTTTTTGGAAGGAGACACATTGAAAACCATGTTAATAAGATCTTGTTGTTTCCTGTGGATCCGACACAGAGAGTGGACTTCAGACAGAAAGCGTGGAAGAGATTTTAGAGGCCGTGTGTGGCAACAGGAAGTTTCTGTATGTTTGCTGATCTTACATGTGGAAAACAACACGTGATGTTTGTGAAGTTCTACAATGATCATTGTTCTGACAGCATTTTGAGTGGGAACAGTTCAAACTGAGAGTAGTGGGAGTTATTTACTGATTGAAACAAGCTGAATGTTTCTGTGCACGATGAAGATCAGCAGCTCAGCTGATCAATGAATTGACATCTATCAGTCATTTCATGAGATGAAGTCATCAGCAGACATTTGTTCTAACTGTGTGATAAATGTCAGAACGTCAGGGCTCTGCTTTAGTCACTACTTGATGATCATTGGCTCATTGTTGAATCACGTGGCCCAGTCTGACCTCTGACCCTTTGCTGCAGGTCTTCTGTGTTATCTCCACTTTCATGTCTGATCTTCTGCTGTATCGTCCAAAATAAACATCTGAATCATTTCCAACACTTCAGCAGATCTTTAGTTTGGGCAGCACAGTACAAAATAACACATATTGTACTATACTGCCCACTTCCTGATCTTATTGGATCTGTGTGTGAGGTTGGTGAAGGAAACACATGTTTACTGAGTGAATCGCTGCCATTAGGAACTAGTTTTTATATCACAGCCTAGAAATCACACAGGACCATTTCTGCAAGTGAAAAGTCCTAATTGGAGGAAAATAATTGTGTAGTTTGTGCGACTGAAGAATTGTCCCAACTACATGTGCTGCTGACCTTTGACCTTTTCTTTAGGTGCACAGAGGAGTCTGTGGAAACATCCTGAGGCAGTGCTACAGATGTCTTCAAATAAAGTGGTGTATTATCCATGTTTTCTATGGATCACATCAATATCCTGATCTAACAAGCCCCCTTTTTGTGGATTTTAGAGCCTCTGACTTTTGCTGCGTCTGCGTCTCATTTCAAGCACAAGAGCAAGAAGTGGATGAAGAAATGGGGCGAGTGGGGTCAGTGTGGTGCATGTCAGCTGTGCAAAGGTGTGCAAGGGCAAAGCTGAGGCGCGTCTACACACACAACATCTACACATTTAAATCATGTCAATTATTCTCATTCAACATATTCATTAAACTTCTGATTCAGAATGAAGATGATTTACTAACAGCACTTCATATCATTGTAAACACAACAGCCTAAATGTTAAAACCTTTTTATTTCTCTCAGAGGCAATAAGAGGTGAGGGGGGGACGTCTGTCTCTCTCTGTCCCACCTCTCTCAACAAGGGCTCATTAAATTCATCCCACTTTCATCATTTATTAAAAACATATTTATGCTGACTATGTGATGTAATGCAAGAACAGTAGAGGTGAATGGATGGATAATACAATCCAATAATAAAATGTCATATAATAACTGCACCTGTCAGCAGGCGCAGAGCAGCTGAACTAGAACAGCAGTCGTACATTTATTCACAAACCCCACGTGTACAGGGCAGGATGTGCAATGGTCCAGGGGAAAAGGGACAAAGTCCAACACTCGCTCCGCCCACTCGCTCCTCTCGTATTTGTTTTCATGTTCATCGCAGTCACAGACGTGTCTGTAGTTGTTGTTGTCAGTTACTCTCTCTCTGTGTGTGTGTGTGTGTGTGTGTGTGTGTGTGTGTGTGTGTGTGTGTCTCCTCTGGTCCATAATCAAACAGAGGACATCAGGAACAGCAGCAGCTCCATGTAACAAACATAAACATGTTTCCACATGAGATAGAGAACATGACCCTGTGACTGTGGCAGATCACTGTTTTAATGGATGCACCGCTACATTTACCCACTCAGCCCGCTGGCTTTTCACACAAACACACTTGTTTTCATGTTTTAGGGAGGACATCTAATTAAGATGATGCTTTTTCTCAGCACTTATTCTCCAAACTGAAGCCTAAACCTGACACACACACAGTAGCTGCAGCTGTATGATACGACTTTCACCTGCTGCCAGGTAGAACAAACACTGAATGACTTCTTAAAGGAAGCAGGTGTCACATATTGTAAAAACAAGCATGTAGTCACTTCTAAAGCTTTAGTTGTCCCATGATGGACAGCACCTCCACCCCCTGCAGGAGGCTGTGGAGGCCCTGAGAGCTCCTTCATCCCCACAGTCACACTGTGACACAGAAACAAATGCACACTCTGAAGATCATGAGTGGGTTTGTTTTCTTTCTTTTTCCACAGAAAGTAGTGAGAAACAAGTCTGAGCTGTTTGTGCTCGTTCAGCCGTGACTCAGCAGCTAAAGCAGGGGTGTCCAACATACGGCCAGCGGGCCACATCAGGCCCTGATACACTTTCATATGTCAGTTATTATTAATGATTAATGTGGGAGCTGAATCTTCAGCTTAAGGTCAAAGGTCACCCAGGCTGTGAGCAGAATCCTTAATGCAGGAAAACAACTTTCCAGGACTTTCCCCAAATTCCAGGTCAGATTTCATTGGTCAGAGAAAAGAACTTCAAACTTGGATCCAGTGCTCGTGTCACGATGCTGATCAGCTGATCGGTCCTTTCATTGTTTATCAGAGGAAACTTTATCACTGAGTTTAGTTTGGACGATCCACCAATCACAGAGCTCCATCAGGGACCTTACAGTAACTACATTCACCAGCAGAGCTTTGATTGCACTTCTCTCCACCACCACTAGATGTCTCCACACTCTGTGCTCACTCCAATGAACCATCAGAGCTGCTGAGCCTGAACCTCTTTACTCGGTTGGAGGCGGCTGAGCCTCCATCTGCCACAGCGATGTTTCCAGCATCACTTTATTTTATAGCGGCTGGAAGATTTCTGAAAGTCACCAAGAACAACAAAAGTGGGACTTCCTGCTTCTCACTGAGGACTTCCTGTTCCTCACAGAGGACTTCCTGCTTCTCACAGAGGACTTCCTGCCAATTCAGACAGAAAAAATAACCAAAGTATGAACAGCATTTCTTCATTCACATGACCTTTAACCTCTGACTGCTGAAGCTGGCTGACCTTTTCTGCTTCCTTTTCCATCTATTTCAAATTAAAGGCCCTCCTAATAGCTGCTGGACAGTTTTGTATTAACAAGGCTTTTATTGTGAAACACTGATTTTGTCCTTAAGAATATGTGTGGCTCTGACAAACGCTCCGTTCTTTGCTGTGAGAGACGGAGTTTAGCTTCCTGTGAGGACAGGAAGTGATGTGAAGGCTTATGTGAAACTATGAGGAAGCTGAACTCTGTGGCGGTCTGCCGTGATGTTTGGCTGCACACACTAAACTGAGCTGAAAGAGAGTGTGTGTGTTTTAGTGTGCAATAAGAAGAGAAAGACACACACACAGCAGCTGCTTTCAGCACACACACTCACTTTGTTCACATGAGGACAAAAACTTTATTTAACTGAGCTTGTGTGACAGGAGAGTGTGAGTTTAAAGCTCTGCACAGATGAATCACACGAGCTGGGCAGGTTTCTGTGGAGCTTCACCTGAGACACGAGGAGGGAGGAGACAAGGACACGAGGAGGCAAAGGAGACCCGATGACAAAGCGCTCAGAGTAACGTCTCTGACTGGAGGCGGCTTCATGGTGTGATGGTGGATAAAAGGCTGAAACATGCTGAAGGTGGTGTTTGACTGCAGGCTGGAAGCATCACACTTCATGACAGCGCTCGTCTCCCTGCTGCAACACGTCTGACTCTTCTTCTGTGTTTCCAGATTAGAGAGCAACAGGCATGAAGTCATCATGCGGCCTCGTTTACTAATGTTTGTATGAAAAAGTTCAAACTTCTCGGAGACGTCACACAAAATGAACACCAGATTTATTGAACGAGACTATTTTGTTGTCACCACTGTGCGTATGTTGGAACAAACACAGTGGTGTGTATGTTTGAAACACTGGGAGCTCAGCGTCTGCTCTTCTTCTGCTCCATCCACATCTTTGCCTTATTTTACACACGACTCCATCAGGTTACAGCTGAACGATGAACGCACTGTTTCCTGCCACAGGCCATCAGGCTGCAGGTCTGTCAGCGTTCTGATGGTGCCGATCTTTCCACCAATGACATCTGTCGTCACAGTCACATGACTTCTACTTGTGTGAATTAATGTTCTCTATCGTGGCTCCAAAGCTTTGGAATAATCTTCCTCTTCACATTAGGCAATCAACATCAGTGCTGTTTTGTAAATCCAGATTAAAAATGCATTTTTATTCGCTGGCCTTTGACTCAGTGGGTAACTGACTTTTATTTACTCGTGTTTATTATTCTTATTGTATGTCTTATATTTCTGTTGTTCAGCACTTTGGTCAGCCTTGTGTGCTTTTAAAGTGCTATATAAATAAACTATGATGATGATGGTGATGATAAAATAATAAAAACATAAAAAATAAATATAAAATAATGTATTTATGATGGCTCTGCAACAGACTGACGACCTGTCCAGGGTGTACCCTGCCTCTCGCCCTAAGAAAGCTGGGATAGGTCCAGCGCCCCCCGTGATCCTGAAAAGGATAAGCGGAAGCAGTGGATGGATGTATTTATGATGATTCAGTTTGTTTGTCTATCCACTCTGTGCAGCAGACAGCTATTAAATGTTTAAACTGTAGAAATACAATAATTTTGCTGCTGTAAAATCAGCATTTTCTCATTTTTGAAATATAAATCTAATATAATCTGTTTCTTCATGTATTTTCTTTAAAACAGCTTCTAATATTTCTAATATTGTAATTATAATCATCTATAATTATGTGGATGTGCATATTAGACAGTTTTTAGTGAAATATAAGCCTTCCAGAAAGGCAGGGTAAAGACGTGTAACTTACTGTGAAATTAAATATGTTCCCTAAAATGGTGGGCAGAGTTACAGACCCCTGACAGCCTTACCCAGTGAGCTGGCAGGTACTAAAAGGACAGGTAATGTTTGTCACTTTTGCACACACAGCATACTGATTTCCTAGTCATATCCCTTCCCACGTGACCGCCAGCTCACAGGTTATCCACTGGCTCTTCAACATCACTGGAGTTCCTCGCCATAACTTTCAATACCAAGTGTTTACAGGCCTCCCTGCCTATCTAAAACTCAATCGCATCACTCTTCTCTTTTAAAACTATCTCCTCGTTCCCACATGTTCCAAACCAAAGCTACTTTCCCTTTTTGGCACATAAACTTTGCACTACGCATAATCGCATAATCCCTCAAGGCCATTCCTTTATCTTTCACTTGCTTTCACTTGCAGCATCTAAACCATCACTGTTTGATTCAATCACGTTGGTGCCGAACTGCGACTCTGGCGACTTCTCCTTGCTAATTAGAATGGCATTGCCTTCTTTTATGTCGATAAGCTGTCCCACCCATTCAGCTTTACATGGGGGCTGCACCTTCTACGGCTTTGGGGGGTTATTACGGCGGAAGGTGGTTCTCTTCAGCATGGCCTCCTGAGTTCTGCCAAAATATCCAGGTGAAGTTCCTGCCTTCGTCAGACAGTTTTGAAATCTACCCGGTAGTCATCACAGCCTTGCTGAGGGGCCACGAATGGTCATGAAGATCCATTCTCATTCACTCAGACAACCTTGCCTTGGTGGACATAATCAACACAGGCCAAAGCAATTCCTCTTCCACCACGCCTTTCACGTGTCTTCTCACGTGGCTATCAGTCACCCACCAGTTTTTAATCAGAGCAGAAAATATCCCAGGCCATTTCAATGCCATTGCTGACTCCCTGTCTCATCTCTACCTCCAGACATTCAGAGCCTTAGCCCCTCATTCAGAGGCAGCTCCAACACCAGTTCCTACATTTTCAGCCACAACATTTGAGATCTAAACTCTACCATCGCAGAGCTCATTAGCCTCTCCCATGAAGCGATAATAAACAGTCTCGCCGCAAGCACCTTGTCCACCTATTGGACTGCCTGGAACACTCTTCAGAATTTACCTCCTCATTGAAAAAATTCCATCCTGACCTTCTCTTCTGCTTCAGTGGTTCTCACCCTGTCTCCGAAGACTACCTTGTCTTCTTCCTCAAACGAAGCAAAACCAACCAATTGGGCAGCCCCCTACCTATATAGTAATTCAAAATAAACTCTCCTTTAAGCCCCTTTGAATCCCTAACCCATTAGCTCTAGCTCAGAAAATCCCAGCACGCCTTACCTTCAGATCCACTGTTCAACACTGAATCCGGCCATGTCCCAATCAGATCATGGTTTCTTTCACACTTTCGCCAAGTTCTCTCATCCTCCGGGATTTCTCCCAATCTCTTCCCTGGCCATTCCTTCTGCATCAGCGCAGCAACTTCCCAGAAGGGAATTCCCGACCACTTAATCAGTGCGCCCCAGGGTGGCTGTGGCTACAACGTAGCTTGCCATCACCAGTGTGTGAATGTGTGTGTGAATGGGTGAATGACTGGATGTGTAAAGCGCTTTGGGGTCCTTAGAGACTAGTAAAGCGCTATATAAATACAGGCCATTTACCATTAATCAAGCTCGTGGGTCATCACAAGCCCATCAGTTATACATTCACAACAATTTCCAAGACCTTCGTAATGCCCAGTCTTCGCTTGCACCAGGGGATACCTTCTTTGGGGATCTACCTGGTCCGGGAGCCACTGTCAGTCCATTTCGAGGCCTTCCACAAGCCGCAGCACCAGTACACAGTGACTGATCCATCCCAGCTATTAACATCTCAAACTTTATTAGAGCTGTCTCCATGATGACAGCTCTAATACTTTCATCAGTGAGTCAGTGAGTGTAAATGGTGTCCAGTACAGGGTGCTCACACATCACAAACAGACCTTGTGCAGACAGGATATGACCTCACTCTGTGTCACAGTGTCATCTGCTCAACAACAACAGTTCCTCCTGTTTAATGTGACCGTATGTGTACTAGTGATGGTAAATTTGATTCTTTTTACTGAATCGAGTTTGAATGAGCCACTCACCAAAGTGAATCGGGTTTTTTGAGTCATTTGCGTCACTGAGTCAGTTGCCCAGAGAGTGCAAAAAGTGTACATTTTCACTCAAACTTAGTTTGTTTCTCTTTTCATGTAAATCTTACTGCTAAGATGAGTGAAAAAGAAAACAACAATTTATAGAACAAAAAAAATTAAGATTTCTAAAGGGAACATTTATTTTTCTTTCAACAGAATATCAATGAAATTTCTGACAAACAGAAAATGAAATTTGAATAAAAAAAAATCCAAAATATAAATAAAAGAAATAAAATTCACAGATTAATGCATTCAAAATTACTTGTCCACTTCAAAGTGAATAATCCTTTCCAGATAGGCATTGAGGAAAATCAGAGTGACTCCTTAGTCCTAAATGACGCCGGCTACGGAGGAACTGAATAATTCGTTCCTGCTACGATTCCGCATTGGACATTAGCTCTGAGGAAGGGAGGGGGTAATTAACTTAAATGTGCTGTTAGCATGTTAGCAGAGTGATGCTAATGTGAACTGATGAGCTACTGTCTTAAGATAAGATAAGATAAGATAAGATAAGATGGCCTTTATTAGTCCCACAGGTGGGAAATTTGTTTTGTTACAGCAAAAGTGCAAAGTTATGTAGCAGAAATTAGAAAACACTGGAATGCAATAAAATACAATAAAATAAAATAAAATACTATATACAATAGAATAAAATAGAATAGAATAATATATACAATAGAATAAAATAGAAATACAAATACTATATACAACTGAGTAGGAAAATACAAAAACACAACTTCGTCAGAAGAAGAATTGCACGTATAGCAGTCTTATTGCACATGTGTGGGTTTGTGTGTTTGATCAGCTGCAAAAGTCTTTATTGTAGAGTCTGACAGCAGTGGGGAGGAAAGACCTGCGAAATCTCTCCGTCCCACACCGTGGGTGCCGCAGTCTCCCACTGAAGGAGCTGCTCAGTGCCTTCACAGTCTCATGCATGGGGTGGGAGATGTTGTCCAACAGGGATGACAGCTTAGCCACCATTCTCCTGTCACTCACCACCTCCACTGGGTCCAGAGGGCATCCTAGAACAGAGCTGGCCCTTCGGATCAGCCTGTTCAGTCTCTTCCTGTCCCCAGCAGAGATGCTGCCCCCCCAGCAGACCACACCATAAAAGATGGCTGAGGCCACCACAGAGTCATAGAAGGTCTTCAGGAGTGGGCCCTCCACTCCAAACGACCTGAGTCTCCGAAGCAGGTACAGCCTGCTCTGCCCTTTCCTGTAGAGGGCGTCTGAGTTATGAGTCCAGTCCAGTTTGTTGTTCAGATGAACACCAAGGTACCTGTAGCTGTCCACAGCCTCGATGTCCATACCTTGGATGTTCAGTGGTTGCAGTGGAGGATGTTTGTGCCTGCGGAAGTCTACCACCAGCTCCTTGGTTTTACTGGCGTTGATCTGGAGGTAGTTCAGCTGGCACCAGTCCACAAAGTCCTGAGTCAGTCCTCTGTACTCCTTGTCGTCCCCATCAGTGATCAGGCCGACTATTGCAGTCTTAATGTGAGCTTTCTACTCACGGTTTTTTCTTCCGGTCCAGAGCAGAAATGTTTTTGTTAAGAAACTGGCTGGGTTTTTTTTCCACACAATTTTAATTATAAGCTAGATATATTTCTACTAATGAAATTAGTTTGCTAACATTAACAGGGATGAGTCAGTGATTGAGTCGGTTGGGCTTGTGAATCATTATTCAGAAGTCATTAAAGTGATTTTTGAGTATTGAACGATTCATTCATGACTCGCACATCACTAGTGTCTAGTTAAATCTCGCTGAGCTCCGTCTTATTTTATATGACTGACTTTTATTTTGAAAGAGACACAGGAAGGAAAACTTTCTCTGTAAAGTCAGCTTTATTGTTATCAACAACATATGTGTGTCGTAACCAAAGTTCTGCATGGGTAAAAAAAATCAGACACATAAAAACATGAAAAATCCATCCATTCTCTTCCACTTATCCTTTTCAGGATCGCGGGGGTCCGGAGCCTAACGCAGCTGTTTTAAGTTGAGAGGTAGGGTACCTCACCAGTCAGTCGCAGGGCTAACACAGAGACACAGACAACCATTCACACTCACATTCATACCTATGGGCAATTTAGGCTATGTCCACACTAGCCCGGAGAGATGTGAAAAGGGCGTTTTCAGTCGTTTTCACAGAGTTGTGCGTCCACATTGAAACGGCCAAAAATGCTTACATTCCAGTCCTGCGCATGCATGAAACGCAAGACGATTTGGTCTGCCTCATTTCTGTCTGCTGTTTATTTACTTTCCGGCTCTTTGAAATGTCGTGGCAAAATGTCGAGGAAAAGCACCGAGTTGTTTAAATGGACTAACAATGAGGTGGAGTTGTTGCTGCGAGTAACACAAAAGTTGCAAAAGCGAGTGAGAATTAAAGAATTTGAAGAAAAGCTATCTGGAGCATGTACAGACTGTCAAACAAAACAACTGCTGTATAATGCCCTCCGCTATCTTTGTTTAATTGGTCACGTGACTGCATCACATGACTAAAATACGTCATCGTTTTCAAAAGTCTCTGTTTCGCTGTCCACACTGTGACACAAACGCACCGTCTTCAAATGTATTCGTTTTCGAGAGCGTTTTCCTTTGGGGAAAACGCATTGGTGTGGACGTAGCCTTAGTGTTACCAGTTAACCTAACCCCACTAACTGGATGTCTTTGGACTGTGGGAGGAAGCCAAAGTACTGGAGAGAACCCACATAGACATGGGAGAACATGCAAACTCCACACAGAAAGACCTGATGGTGGAGTCAAACTAAGGACCTTCTTCTGTGATGCAACAGTCCTAACCACTGTGCTACCTTAAAAACCTGAGACAAGATGAGAGATTTTAAGAAAGGAAAAAACAGGAGAGAACCTGAGTCAGAAATAACACACATAAAAGTAGTCAGAGGTCATTGTGATTTAAATCCAGGGAGTAGTTTAAACAGGTCTCTGATGTTGGGGAGGTCCTGTTGTGGAGGGGCAGTCACAGTAAAGACCCCGCCTCTTCTGTGCTTTAATCTGGAGCTCAGCAAAGTGACGAGCATTTGGTTCTTCTATTTTTCATCATCCTTCAACACATCACTATGGTTGACCGTTCAGCAGATGAATTTCTTCAGCATTCTCCCTTCTGTGTAGACAGACAGACACACACTGAGCTCTAGACTCTACAGCTTAACCCTGAGTCTAAACTAAACCTGCAGGTCCTCTGGTGTCCAAAAGAGGCAGCAGTGAGTCAGGATAAAGTCTCAGCTTTAGCACAGTCGTATATTTACAGCAGTGTTTATCAGAGACACTGGACTTCCTGTTTTGCATCCATGAAACACAACAAGCTGACAGACGGTTTCATCTTCATCCTCCAGCTCCTCCTCCAGTTTCAACAACACAAACATCAGACTCACCCATCTAAGTTCTCCAACATCACAGGAGCATTTTCACCTTCCACCTCATTTCTGTGAAGACAGAAGACAGACAGTCACAGGTGGATCCAGACTGAGGATCTCTGCAGTGTTTGGACCTGAACTGGACAAACTCAGCTTTAACCTGCAGTTCCTCTGACATCCAGCAGAGGCATCAGTGAGTCAGGATGAAGTCTCAGCTTTGGCATAGTCGTATATCGTATGTCATATATACCACCTAACTCAACTTCAGTAACCCTACAAATGTCATTGCGGTTTAGTCTTCTGTCTTCATTTGTGTCTGAAGTGATAGCAGAGCTGTACGTTTTAATTTTACAGAAATCCCTCAGTCAAAACATGCTATATTATGTTTAAATGGAAACTAGCAAGTTAACTTCCTGCTGACTTCTAACTCTGTTAAACTTAATAAATCTTGTTTTCATGGATGCCTGAGGATCTCTGCAGTGTTTGAACCTGAGCTGGATAAACTCAGCTCAAACCTGCAGTTCCTCTGGTGTCCAGCAGTGAGTCAGTCCTAATAGACCCAATAAACATGTTTACAGTACTGTACTGATACTAAGGGCCTCTTTGACTGACAGGTAGATGGACAGGATACAGGTTCATTCCTCTACTGCTTCTGACCAAATATAAAAGGTTGATTCTGTGAGTGTTCATGATTCAACCTCATGTCTGAGCTCTGATTGGTCCACTAAGAAGGAAGTTCCCTATTCTGCTCTAGTGAAAAAAATGAAAGTCTCTTATTTGCTTTGGACAGATGGCTTAGGTCGATCTGATATCCTCGTGTTGGTGTTGTTCCCAGATCATCATGAAAATGTTGTTCCAGGATCAACATTGCAAGTGACCAATCAGAATGTTGTGACGTCATACTTTTGCGACTTCGGGAAAAACCGCCGTAAAACAAAAAACTGTACTTAAGCTGCGAGAAACCGCCTCTGTCCGCCGATCAACGGACCCTGACCCTAATCCTAACCTTTTAATAAACGGTAAGCAGAATTGATATTGTCCTTGCAACACTGGAATTTCATAAATGCAAGAATGGCTTGGCGCGCAAAAGAATAACGTCACAACATTCTGATTGGTCACTTGCAATGTTGATCCTGGAACAACATTTTCATGATGATCTGGGAACAACACCAACACGAGGATATCAGGTCATCCGATGGGGTCACACCATACACACCCACTGCACTCCTCCATATCAGCACATAAAAGATTACTACATACCGTACTTTTTGGACTATAAGTCACACTTAAAATCTTTTAATGTTTTCAAAAATCTGTCAAAATGTTTTAGTACAACTTTGGTAAGCTACGAAGCAACACCACTTGATGGATTGTCGGAGCATTACAGCTGCCATAGTCAGAAGCCTCACGGAGTAATATGTACCGTGCTTATCTGACTGTTGTTGTTTCACTTAATGCACCTTAAAGTCAGAAAATAAGGTACATAGATTAATAAAATGTTATATAGATTATTTAAAGTAAATAAATTAAAAATTCATTCATGCCCCCCCAGGACAAGTCAGCAGTGATTATGATCAAAACTTGGTCAAAGCTGGTTTTATTCTTGCTCTCAAACCGTCTTGGACTCTGTGGCTCCTTTAAAAACCAGACAGCCTAAGGCTAAACCTGAGCCATGGTTTAATGAGAGCACTCGTGCTGTTAAGAGGGAATGTCATCGAGCAGAAAAGAGGTGGAAAAAGGACAAACTGCAGGTGTCATTTCAAATTGTCAAAGACTGCTGGCATTGCTACCAGAACACTGTTAAATATTTTTAACTAATTAATACTTAATACTAATAATTAATAATTTAATACTCCACCGAATGTCTATTTGGAAGTTTCTCCTGATATTTGCAGTAATTTTCTGAACGTTTTATTGAAAAGGTCATCACCAGCAGGGCTCTTATCACAGCTCCTGACTCTGATCCCTCTGTCTCTGTCCCTCGCACTGCTGTTTTTACTCAGTTTGATCTTGTGATGTTCTCCACTTTAGAGGATGTGGTTCGCCATATTAAGCCTGCAGTTTCCCCTCGGGATCCTTTTCCTCCACAATTTTAAAAATAATTTTTCCTAGTATAGGACAGTATGTCCTTGACATTATTAACAGCAGTCTGACTTCTGGTGTAGTTCCTGCAAATTTCAAACATGCAGTAGTGCAGCCACTGCTTAAGAAACCTGGCCTTGATCACACAGTTTTAGCTAATTATAGGCCTGTTTCCAAGCTGCCTTTACTCTCTAAGGTTTTAGAGAAAATTGTTTTTAGATTCAACTGAAAGATTTTCTAGATGATAATGGCATCTTTGAGGTTTTTCAATCAGGTTTTAAAACCCTTCATAGCACAGAATCTGCATTATTAACGGTTTTTCGGGTGGCTGTAGCTCAGGCGGTAGAGCAGGTCATCTACTGATCGGAAGGTTGATGGTTCAGTTCCTGGCTTCCTTTAGTCTTCCTTGGGAAAGATACTAACCCCAAATTGTGGCGTCCCACAGGGCTCAATTTTAGGGCCACTGCTCTTTTTTACTGTATCTATTTCCTCTGGGTTCCATCCTTAGAAGGCATGGGATCTCATTTCATTTTTATGCCAAATTTATTTGCCACTAAAGCACAAGAATGGCATCTCCATCAAACCTCTCATGACATGCCTAGATGACATTAAAACTTGGTTGGCTCTGAACATTTTAAATTTTAATGAAAAGAAAACAAAAGTGTTGGTGTTTGGATCCAGTGGTCCCTGTGAGTCGTCCTCTGTGATTTGGGACCCCTGGAAGTTTGTTTTAAAGTTGTTGTTACTGACCTTGGTTTTAAGTTGGACAGTGATTTTAAATTCAACCAAATCAGAGCAGTGGTGAAGTCCAGTTTTTATTATTTAAGGCAACTGGCAGCAGTAAAATCTTTTCTTTCGAGGCAGCACTTTGAAACAGTGATCCATGCTTTTATTTCTTCCCGCCTGGACGACTGTAATTCACTCTATGTGGGGGTCAGTCAGTCATTGCTCTCACGTCTGCAGCTGGTTCAAAATGCGGTTGCACGACTCCTAACAGGAACTTGTAAAAGACAGCATATAACCCCTGTCCTGGCCTCTCTGCACTGGCTGCCTGTGTCTTTTAGAGTTCATTTTAAAATTCTCATGTTTGTCTTTAAATGCTTTCACAATCTCGCCCCGCCTTACCTCTCTGAGCTTCTTCATCCCCACACACCCTGTCGGTCTCTCAGGTCAGCTGACCAGCTGCTCCTGGAGGTACCGAGATCCAGGAGGAAGCTCAGAGGGGGCGGGGCCTTCTCTATTGTGGCTCCAAAATTATGGAATAATTTGCCCTTGCACGTTAGAGAGGCCCCTTCACTGACCACTTTTAAATCGCGTCTTAAAACCCACTTTTATTCCATGGCTTTTAACCCCTTTTACTTATCTTATGTAAGTTTGTTATTTAGTTCCAATGTACAGCACTTTGTGTCAGCTATGGTTGTTTTAAAGTGTTTTTTAAGTAAAAATAATGATGATGATGTGAACATGTGTCCTCAGAGGGGGAGGAGTCAAACATCATGACTGTGAGAATAATTCATGACAAACTTTCAGATAAACTCACTGAACACTTACTATTCCTCAGGGTCCGAGGCTCTCCTCTCAAACAAGCCTGTGATGTTTTTCCACCAGGTCTCTGCAGAGGACAAACACAGCAGTGACATCATCAACATGAGAGTGATGAAGAACAGCTGAGGCCAGAGCCATAATCTCAGGTGGAAACACACACTTCGGCTGTGTCCCAATTCAGGGTCTGCAGCCTTAAAGGCCGCATTTTAAGGCCGATTACATCACAGAAACGCAACGAAGGCTGCCCCAATTCAAAGGCTGCTCAAAATGTGTCCTTCGTTGCCCAACATAACCCAGACTTCATAGCGCGGTGGTGGGTGTGGATAATTTTGCAGAAAAAAAAACGTGCATGGCTGAAGCAGGGCGGCTGAAGAGTGACCTGTCAAAAGTAAGTACTGAATATTATGTCACTTATTTATGTACGAATGTTTAATAATGAAGAACATTAAAGCATTACTGTTGGCCACATTTCGGCAAAGTTATGTGTTGTAGCTGCAGGTGTGAACACACTGATCCCAGATCAGCTCTGCTGTATTTGTAACATGAACATTTCTGCTGCAAAGCTTCAAATGTTCAGCGTGTTTCTCTGTTTCCAGTCTATAGATCCAGTCACACTTTCTACCTTCACCTGTGCAGTAAAGACTGAGAGCAGAGCTGAAACCAACCGTCCAATCAGTGAGCAGCATCAACACCTGAGCTTCATTCAGACTCTGTTATTGAAGATGTTGTTGGTACAAAGTTCATCTGCTGCTCACATGAATCCTGTGATGAAACTTTTATTTCACTGAATGTTTCTTCAAAGCTCATTTCAACCTGTTGAAGTCATGAATGAAAGTGCAGACTGAGAGTGGATCACATGATGTTTAAGGTGTGTCATGTGACATGTTCAGTATTGTCACACGTGTCTAGATTGTCCCTGATATCATAACTGCTCAAACACTGATGATTATATTTGAAGAATTATTACTGATGGCAGCAAAGGTAGAAACTTACAGACTGCAGCTGAGCTGTTATTTACAGGCTGTTATGTGTAGTTGGTGCACAGAAGGCTGTTCTGTTAAAACAACACATTTTTAGACCAAAGTCAATTTCATCTTGTAAATAAAGAATAAAAACATCCCTGCCTGCTAAAACAAGTCTGCATATCTGAGAGAAAAGCAACAACATGAAAGCTTCAGGATTATTTCTTCTGATTTGGTCCAAGACTGTAGATGAACTCAAAGATGAGCTTCATGGTGTTCGGGTGGTGTAGTACCTGAGTGGAGGAGAAGCCTCCGTAATAGTTCTGCTGCCCAGTCAGCCACCTGATAATACCAGAGGCATATCCCAGATCCTCAGCAGTCGGGGAGGCGCTGAGTTTGGCCAACAGCACATAAGAACTGATCTCCACTGACAGGGAGGCTGATGTTTCTGCTGCTGTCTGAGACCAGCAGAGGAAACCTCCTACAAACACAATAACAGTCACAGAGATGCTAATAAAGCCTGAATGATGTCCTGCTAAAGGATGACTCACCTTCCCTCACTGCAACTGTGTCTAAGTGCTGCAGAAGGTGAGCGCGGGTCTCCACGTCTCCTGCAGGTGAACACAGAGGCCAGCAGAGCTGTAGCTGCTGCTCAGGTCACTGAGAGACTCCTGAGACAAGCCAGGCTCTGGATCATCACAGGATCCTTTAAAAGATCACAACAAACCACTTTAATGGACAAACAGAAATCTTCTTTCATTAAACCCAGTGTGAGAACAAAAGGAGGCAGAGTTCCTGATTCAGAGATTCCCGATCCTCGCAAAAGCTGTCACACGTCACTCACTCATCCAGTCATTATATTTATATATGTGTGTGTATGTATATATATATATATATATCTATATATATATATATCTATATATATATATATATATATATATATATATATATATATATATATATATATATATATATATATATATATATATATATATATATAGATAGATAGATATATACACACACATATATATATATATACATACTATAGCAGCTGGATAGCGTAGTGGTTAGACTACACGCCTTTGGAGCAGAGGATCGCAAGTTCAATTCCTGCCTGGGGCGTCTGTATCCAGTAAGGGTCCTAAGGCTAGACATAATGCAACATAAATGCTACGGCAAGGAGGAGTCAGGACGCCATACACATATATATGTGTATATATATATATATATATATATATGTGTATATATATATATATACACGTGTGTGTGTGTATATATATATACACACACATATGTGTGTGTATATATCTGATGTTGATGCCCAGGAATCTGAAGCATTGTTTTAAGAGCCAATGAACACCTGTTTTTTCCAGATGAACTGATCCTGCTGCTTCAGCACAAAAGCTAAATGCTACTAACTGCACATAATGTCCTCCTGTATATATTCACTTCATGTATATAATGTTCTGTCTCTTTGTGCACAGTCGAGGAGTGCGTCAGGATACATTTCACTGCGTGTTGTACTTTTATAACTGTGCACGTGACAAGTAAAGACTCTTGAAAGGACAGTATAGGTGACCGCGCTGATGCCTGTTCATAATTTCACCAAAGCTAATAAACTGTTGGCTAAATGTTCTTGTTGTCAGAGGTAAACAGAGGTGAGAGGAGCAGATAATAAGGATTAAATATATGCTGAGTAACTAAATGCTGCTACAAGCTAGAGTATAAACTCTCTGTAAAGCTGGGCACACACTGTGGGAGTTTTTCAGTCGCGTTATTCAGCTCGTGCTCAAACAACCGAATCGCAGGGGTTAGAAGTTCATAGGTCATGATGCAGGGTTTCACACTATATGGCCCGATGCTCTGCTGCGACCTGAGTGCTCACACTGTGTGTATACTTTTTTCTCACATGTTCATCACTCCTATTCTCATCTGGATTATTTTTTGGTCAGCAGCTCACTGCTGAGTGACATTTCAGACACTGAGATTCACCCTATAGCTGTCAGCAATCATGCTCCTGTATCTTTAACACTAATGCACAAGAATAATACTACGCCAAGTAAAAACTGGAGATTTAATACATCACTGCTTAAAGATGAAGACTTTATTAAATATTTTAAAAAAGAATGGAAAACAAAATACGCAAAACAAAACTAGAATTAAATGAGATAATTGACAAAAAAACAAAATTCTTAGTACAAAGACTACGCTTACAAAATTATGAACATAGTAATAAATCCGGTCAATTTCTAGCAAACCAGATAAAAATAAATGAAGAAAAAAAAACTATATGTGCTGTTCAAGATTCATCTGGGAACACAATATATGACCCGAAACAAATAAACAACATTTTCAGGGATTTCTATAAAACGTTGTATTCACCACAAATAAATCCATCAAAAAACAAAATTGATCAGTTTTTGGACAACATAACTCTTCCAAAATTATTAGACACTCAAGCAATGGCACTGGATTCGCCACTGATGCCAGGTGAACTCCAGGAAGCCCTGATAAGTATGCCCAATAATAAGGCTCCAGGTCCAGACGGCTTTCCTGCAGAATTCTACAAAGAATTCTGGACGATTCTAGCACCAGTTTTTTACAGAACGTTGTTGGAAATCAAAGAAAAGGGCAGACTTCCATCAAATATGAATTCTGCAAACATTAATCTCCTGCTAAAACCAGGCAAAGACCCTGTATATCCCTCAAGCTATCGTCCAATATCCCTTATAAATGTAGACCTCAAAATAATCTGCAAAGCTCTCTCAAAGAGATTAGAGAAAATAACCCCCCTCTTAATTCATCCTGACCAAACTGGTTTCATAAAAGGTAGGCACTCATCAACAAATACACGTAGACTACTTAATTTGATAGACTACTCATACAGTAAAAACCTTGAAACTACTATATTTTCTTTAGATGCAGAAAAAGCGTTTGACAGAGTTAACTGGAAATTTCTATTTGCAACTTTACACAAATTTGGTTTTGGATCTTCTTTCATTAATTGGTTAAAAATATTATATAATTCCCCAACAGCTTGTGTCAAAACAAATGACCAGACATCCTCCAGCTTCTGTCTCCTGAGGGGCACCAGGCAGGGATGCCCACTCTCCCCTTCACTGTTTGGAGTGGTAAAGGAATCAAATATTTAGAACATATATTGGAAGGAACAGAATGAAGTTAATTTGGAAACATATTCAGCGATGCTATAACGTGGCGCACAGCGTGACGTGAAAAAAGGCACATACCTTTGACGTTACGTGACGAACTCTGTATTCCTCGTCCACACGTAAACGCAAAAAAGGAGTTTGAAAAAAATCTCCATTCTCGGTGATTCGAAACGCCGTTTACGTGTGGACGAAACAGCTGCGTTTTCAAAAATACCCGTGTAGGTGCGGACGTAGTGTAACAGAGTTAGTAGTTTATTTTCTTACTACCTGTAATTTATTGCAGATTACTTGTATTTGCTTAATTGTTTACTAAATGTTTGAAATAAACCGCAATGGAGCAAAATATGGGTGTGTGTGGTTGGAGGATGTGTTCGTGCGTGCGTTTGCGCGCGCAAGAGGGGGCGCGAACATTTTTCTTGTAAAACAAAGGGGGGCCCAGCAAAAAAAGTTTGGGAACCACTGAATTAATTCAATACAAAATACTACATAGAGTGCACTATACAGGTCATCAGATGTTCAAGATGGGCTTTACGTCTACCAACAACTGCTCACACTGTCAAGGCAATACACCAGACAATTACATCCACGCTCTTTGGTTCTGTCCACCAGTTCAGAAGTTTTGGTGCCTTGAAGACTTATCGAAGTGTCTGAAATGTAACATTCCAACTTCCCCTTTAGTGTGTTTGTTGGGCAGCTTAGATAATGTCACTACAGAAAAGAATATAGCCCATATGGTTTTCACTGCCCTATGCATTGCCAAGAAAACAGTCCTCATGAACTGGAAAAATAAAAATAATCTTAATTCTAACCAATATAGAAATTATCTATTAGATTACATTAGTCTTGATACAGCCTCTGCCACCACATCAGATCAATTGCTCTGGGCTCCTTTGATCAGCTCCATCACCTAGTGGGGGTGGGGGGTCATAGTTTGGTCCCACCTTTGCTGTTGTTATTGGTGTAGGGATAGGGACAGGCTTGGGGCGTCGGGGGATTCCCCAGGAGCATCTGCCTTGGAAGACTCAACCCGGGGTAGCGGTCATGGCCTATTAAGGGCTCTGTTGGCTCTTAGGTGACGTTTTCCTCGTGGCTGCGTGCAGCGGGGCTAGGGTAGGGTCTGTGCTGATGGACGTGGGTTACTGGCCTGGTAGCCTGGCTGCCCTTGGGTGGGTCCGGTAGGGCGTGGGGTTCTGGCGGTGCTCCGTCTCTGGGCTGAGGCCCTGGCTGGGCCTCAGGGGCTTGGGTCCTGGTTGGTGTGTCGCCGGGGTTATGGGCGGGTGGGTGTATGGGGGCCCAGCCCTGGCGCAGGGTTCCGCCAGCTCATCGAGCCACCCTGGGGGGCTCTTCAACTGGTGGGGGAGGCTGTTACATCTTGCAGGAGGTCTCCTCTCTTCAGAAACTCACTCTGCAGGAGGGGGAGATATAGGAGAGGTGGAGGAAGATCTCAGCCTGGGCGTCTATTGTCTTGTGTAGTCTGGAAGATGAGTGGATGATGGGGTGGGTGCGGTTTTCTTTGTGGTGGGGTCGGGTGGGGCTGCTGAACTGGGCCCCGGTCCAGATGGGCCTGCACCCCCTTTCCTTCGTGGGTTGCAGAGTATGGGGGTGCCTACCTGGGTCAGTGGGGGAGCTGGCCCCAGGGAGGGTCACTTGCCCCTCCCTTCCCTCCCCATCTCCAGCTGCCTCCCTCTTCCCGCTCCACCACAATTACCCATACATGCAGGGCCTTGGGGTAAAGGTGTATCACCAGGGTGCAGGGGAGGCATCCCCCCCTCTGTCCCCTTCTGGCTGCCTGTGCCTCAATTTTATCCCACAACTTAGACATTCATATTATTCACAGTCTCATAACACATACATATAGGACCTTGGGGGTGGGCACACTACACGGAATCCAAAAGACCATCAGGGTGTACACCTCACCCCTGGCGTCATTGCCCACCTCTCAATTTTAAATACACGTAGACATTGAGGGCTAGCAGGAGGGGCTATACGCTTACCTGCTGCTCTCTGGCAGGTAGCTCCATGCCCTCCTGGGTTTTAAATGCACCTTAGAACACACATACATCAACACCACATATGAGCGGGTGGAGGGAGGTTTGGAGTCTTCCTACACCCCCGTCCTCTGCGGCCTGCTGGAGCGGGGGGCTAGGAGGAGGAGTTGGCCGTCCGACTGGGGTCTGGAATGTGGGGCCTCCCTGCTGCTGCGGAGTCGGGGCGGTCTGCTTCTCCCCATCTCAGGGAAAAGGGTAACACCACCTGGGTCTGCGTGCAGTTTCCCCCTCCAGGGGCAAGGGTACCTAGACCCGGTTCTTAGAGTACACTTGGGGAGTGTGATTGTGTGTACAGTGTCTATTTATACACTGTCTCCACGTTGGGTGAGTGTTGAGTAATTGCATATGAGAGCATGAGGGTGGGAATGGATGTTTGTATCTGTGTGTGCCTATTTGTCTGTGTCTATATGTCAGGTTGGGTATCAGACGCCACCTCTCTGGGGACATCTCAGGCCCTCCAAGGTTTGGAGGCCCATCTCCCCCCACCACTTCCCCTCCTAGTGCCAGACGCCCTCAGACATCGGTGCATTGGTGGTTCTTTGTGTCCAGGGATGGGCGTCCAGGTACCCACCGGCTCACTCCTGGTGGCTGCTTATCGGGGCCTGGAGCCTGGGGCTTGCTCGGGCCACTTCGGGGATGGGGTGCCCTCGGCCTCTCGGCCTGGGGCTCGGTCACTCTGGCACAGCTGGCTGCCGGCGGAGCTCACGGGCACGTCACTGCAACCCCCCCTGGCTTATGCTGCGGCTGCTGAGTGACCCCTCATCTGGGGCTCTCCTCAGCTCTTTCTGGGATAGTGGCGCGGCTGCCCCTCTGTTGGTCTTCCTTGGTCTCTTGTGTTCTGAGGGCCTCTGGATGTCTGGAGCCTGGATCTCCTCCATACCTGCTTCATGCCCTGGTGGACGGGGCTGTGGCTCCCCACACCCTCTACGTCTGGGGAGCCCCTAGGGGCGGGCGCAGAGCCATTGCAGGGGGGGGCGGTATGAAGAGGGGGGAAAAAACAAAACGCTTGGACACTGCTAGCATGGGGTGGCCGTAGAAACGCAAAGCAGGAGATGAAGCATAATTGAATATGTTTCCAAACCAACTTCATTCTAAGCCAAAGACTAGAAAATATGGTGAAGCATATCTTCCCTTTGGTTTCACCTGCACAAGTTCCAAGGTAGGTCTCTTCGGCAGAATTGGTTTTCCCTGCGTCGGGAGCAGCGCTGGGCTGTTCAAATCACGGACAAACAGGATCCCATATTCTTGATTTTTAGTTCACAAACACTTGTTGTAATGACTAACTACTCCTGACATTTTGGAGATGTTAGCTCTTTATTCAGTGAAGTTACAGTGGGATACAAATAATATCAGGCTGATCCTGCCACGATTTGTTCCCCCTGTCTAAATTAAGGACAAACAGTATCCCACAGCTGTTTATGTTTTTAAACCTATTTTGCAGGCATTTTTTGAAAAATGTATTGACAGCAATGTTGAATATTATTACACAGGGGAAAAAAACAACTACACGTAAAATAATCACACCGTGACGCCTCTGCCTTTGTAAAGGGAACATTTTTCTTGTAAAACCAAAGGGGGCCTACCAAAGAAAGTTTGGGAACCACTGCTCTAGCAGATCATTACATGAAGGAACCTTTTAAATACAAGCGCGTTCATGCTCACAGGTGTACACACGGGTGCTCACACACACTAACTACACCCTTTTTGGCTCTTACCTCAAAGCACACTGTGCGCTGTCGATCTTACGTGCTGCACAATAATGTTTAATATTTAGTATTTACTGTTATATTCCCATAGATCATCGTGATGATGTTGTTTATTATATTGCTCTTTTTCTTCTGCTTGTTTTCTCTTTTTTCTTTCTCAACAGGTGATCCAGGTGATTGATATATGTATTTTTTGTCTGCATATTTTGTTGGTTTTTGTTTTTTTGCCTTTTATCACCGTTCCTCTTCCCCGCTGTTTTTCTTTTCATCTTTCTTTCTCCCCTTTCTTTTCCCCAGTCAAGTCTGTCCCATATTTAGCAAGTGCAAATAAAATAAAATAAACAATAAAAGGTGAATCAAATAGACCATCACGGCAAGGCTGGGATGGTCCATTTGGTAAAGTAAATCCGTTGGGCATCTTTCTTCGCCTTTAGACAATAATTCTGGCAAAAGAGCCAAATGGGACAGGCAAAAAAAAGAAAAAAAAAGAAAGCCTTTCCAGGTGAGTTTGATCCAGCAGGGTCTGAAGCCAGTACCAGATAGAGACTGTGCAGAGACTGTAGAAGGACAGAGCAGCAGCAGAGCAGTCCAGATACACTGATGATCCTCTGTCAGATCCAGAGGGACACACAGGGATGATGCTGTCTGACAGTGGAGCTGTTCTCAGAGCAGTTCACTCTGCAGCACTGACAGTCATCTGCACTTCATTCCTCTGTCAGTCACTGCTGGATGAAGCTCTCCTCTCCACCTCCCAGTAACATGGCCCAGTCAGAGCGTCTCTACACACAAGCTGCTGCTGCTTCAACCTCTCTGGATCATCAGGACACAGCTCCTCCTCTCTCAGCACACACACTGTCCTCTTTACCATCATCACCACCTGCAGAGAGAAGAAGGAAGAGCAGAGGAGATAAACGAGTGTTTCAAGAGACTCTTCATCAACTGTCAGTCAGTGATGCAACACATCCAGTATAAAGAGCAGCAGTGCTGGGACTGTACTAGGACTCATTGTTGGTTCACTTTTTCTAATCTTTGGATTTTTATTGAAGTTGATGAAAATGTTTTTCACTCCTTGTTTTAGTTTCAACTTTCATCAGAATCAGAATTGCGTTTATTGGCCATGTATATGCGCAGACACATACAAGTAGATGGTGACTCTCAAGTACAGCAATGTAAATCACAACTAGGGATGTCCCGACATATATATACAACACGGAAGCAGCTTGAAGCGGAGAGCGCGAGTATGTCTGCGGTCTGGAGGTATTATACAGTGGCTTGCAAAAGTATTCGGCCCCCTTGAACTTTTCCACATTTTGTCACATTACAGCCACAAACATGAATCAATTTTATTGGAATTCCACGTGAAAGACCAATACAAAGTGGTGCACACGTGAGAAGTGGAACGAAAATCATACATGATTCCAAACATTTTTTACAAATAAATAACTGAAAAGTGGGGTGTGCGTAATTATTCAGCCCCCTGAGTCAATACTTTGTAGAACCACCTTTTGCTGCAATTACAGCTGCCAGTCTTTTAGGGTATGTCTCTACCAGCTTTGCACATCTACAGACTGAAATTCTTGCCCATTCTTCTTCGCAAAACAGCTCCAGCTCAGTCAGATTAGATGGACAGCGTTTGTGAACAGCAGTTTTCAGATCTTGCCACAGATTCTGGATTGGATTTAGATCTGGACATTGACTGGGCCATTCTAACACATGGATATGTTTTGTTTTAAACCATTCCATTGTTGCCCTGGCTTCATGTTTAGGGTCGTTGTCCTGCTGGAAGGTGAACCTCCGCCCCAGTCTCAAGTCTTTTGCAGACTCCAAGAGTTTTCTCCAAGATTGCCCTGTATTTGGCTCCATCCATCTTCCCATCAACTCTGACCAGCTTCCCTGTCCCTGCTGAAGAGAAGCACCCCCAGAGCATGATGCTGTCACCACCATATTTGACAGTGGGGATGGTGTGTTCAGAGTGATGTGCAGTGTTAGTTTTCCCCCACACATAGCGTTTTGCATTGTGGCCAAAAAGTTCCATGTTGGTCTCATCTGACCAGAGCACCTTCTTCCACATGTTTGCTGTGTCCCCCACATGGCTTGTGGCAACTGCAACAGAACTTCTTATGGTTTTCTGTTAACAATGGCTTTCTTCTTGCCACTCTTCCATAAAGGCCAACTTTGTGCAGTGCACGACTAATAGTTGTCCTATGGACCGATTCCCCACCTCAGCTGTAGATCTCTGGAGCTCGTCCAGAGTCACCATGGGCCTCTTGGCTGCATTCTGATCAGCGCTCTCCTTGTTCGCCTGTGAGTTTAGGTGGACGGCCTTGTCTTGGTAGGTTTACAGTTGTGCCATACTCCTTCCATTTCTGAATGATGGCTTGAACAGTGCTCCGTGGGATGTTCAAGGCTTGGGAAATCTTTTGTAGCCTAAGCCTGCTTTAAATTTCTCAATAACTTTATCCCTGACCTGTCTGGTGTGTTCTTTGGACTTCATGGTGTTGTTGCTCCCAATATTCTCTTAGACAACCTCTGAGGCCGTCAAAGAGCAGCTGTATTTGTACTGACATTAGATTACACACAGGTGTACTCTATTTAGTCATTAGCACTCATCAGGCAATGTCTATGGGCAACTGACTGCACTCAGACCAAAGGGGGCTCAATAATTACGCACACCCCACTTTGCAGTTATTTATTTGTAAAAAAATGTTTGGAATCATGTATGATTTTCGTTCCACTTCTCACGTGTACACCACTTTGTATTGGTCTTTCACGTGGAATTCCAATAAAATTGATTCATGTTTGTGGCTGTAATGTGACAAAATGTGTAAAAGTTCAAGGGGCTGTTAGGTTCCCCTGAGGGGTCTAGGCGGTGAGGGGGATGTAACAAAAAGTATCCGTGTCAGAAAAAGGAGACAAGAAGCCAAAAGAAAGCGGGCAGCTCACTATCTGCAAACACAGACTGGCAGCTCACTATCTGCAAACACAGACGGGCAGCTCACTAGCTGCAAACACCACAAACACTCAGCTCACTAGCTGTAACCACTCACATGGCACTCTGGCACAGAGCTCACCTTTCCCTGGGGGTCAGCTGTGTAAAAGGGAAAGGTGGCACCTCAGGTAGAAGCGATTGAAGGACACTCCCACACAGGCACCTTCAGGAGGAGGCCCTGCTGGGGCCGTAACACCCCCTCCCATAAATACAAACCCGTGGTTTGTCAAATTATTACGATAACCAAAACAATTCCATAACCGTTTCATCACCAATTGCAGGCTTTCCACCTACCAAACCCCATAGCAACGGTTAGGCATTTCCTGCGGAAGCTGCCAACCCATCTCAGTGGGTACACAACATTGACAGAGAGTGGCCCCAGACCCTCGAAACAGTGTCCCATGTGATAGCCAGGGCTTTGAACCATCACATGTGGAGAACCCAGCAGGCAGCTAGTGGGCCTTACTGAACACTTGCAGACGATTCCTCAAGTCACCGGTACAGGCATGTTTGTTAGCCAGGGTTGCGGGTCTTACTGGTGGTTTTATACACAGTCTGTCCCCCTGCAGGTCATTTTGAGGACCTGGGAAATGGTCAACCAGCGGCAGCTCAGGGTTAGTTGACCTCTACCCCGACTACATGACACTACTGAGCAATTATGCTCCAAGTGTAGCCTTTTACTAGGCCGGGCAACCTTGTCGGTTTGAGAACCCTGACTGACTTTTCTCAAAGCAGGCCCTTTTTGCTTTGAGTGTGCTTTCTGTTTGAGTTTCAGCCTCAAACAGTTAGCGACAAGGTGTCCAGGTTTGTGGCAGAAGAAACAAAGCTTCGTCTGAGTCTCGAAACCACAACTTTTCAGCCTCATTAGCTGGCTCCCTCCTAGCTCTCCAAGATGTATTATAGTGAGAAGGATGTCACATTCTGCAGCATTTGTTTTATGAGTTAGGGTAAACTCATCTGCCAGTATGGCAGACTGCTGTAAAGTGGAAACCCTCTGTTCACTTAAATAACAAGCAACACACCAGGCACTGTGTCTTAAAGTCCTTACCAGCACAAGCTTAAGTAACGACCCCAAGTCGTTAACCTGGCTTGCAGAGCACCACCCATCAAAAAGCTTGCCTGTCCCTAGCGAAGTCAAGATAGACTGACCCTGTGCCAACTCCAAACCTCGAAATGCTGCCTATAGGCCTCAGGTACAAGTTCATAGGCCTGGAGGACAGCACTTTTAATCTTTTCATAAGCTAGGCAGTCATCCCTAGACAGATTGGAACAAGCTTCCTGAGCCTTACCTGTGAATTTACACAGCAACATCACCCCCCACACGTCTTGAGGCCACTGCAATGCAGTTGCTATGCTTTCAAATGCAATAAAGAAGCTATGAACACTGGACTCACAGAAAACTGGAACCAGGTGGATGTTATTGCTCACAAACGAGTCTCTGGACACCTGTTCACCAACAGATGTAGGTAGGCCCAGTGCTCGTCAGCTCCAGCTGATTCAACGGAACACCATTTCAGCCTGAAGAAACCACCACACACCTGTGCCAATGCTCTCACAGGCTAGCCAACAATTATGGTAACCAAACAACTTACTCTTCTTGACCACTTACCTTTTTCTGCACACACATTAACAATACAACTTACCCAGTTCCTAAGCACACCAAACATACCTACCTATCTTCTGGAGCGTGCTGGGCTCGAGGTAACTTTAAAGGCAAAACTTCAGCAACTGGACACTGAATTGCCTACCCCAACAGGGAACTAATCCCACCCAGGATTACTCCAAAATAAAAAGGCAAAATAATAAAAGAGTGCCCGAAGGAAAACTTCGGAAGGAAAGCTCAGCTGGACACTCACCTAACTTAACTGGAAGTTGCGGTTCTCAAAAGGTGACAAAGCAAGATAATCAAAACCAAATCCAACTTGAAACTCCCTTTTAAAATATCCCGGACGAGCCCCCACTTGTTACGTTCCCCTGAGGGGTCTAGGCGGTGGGGGGATGTAACAAAAAGTATCCGGGTCAGAAAAAGGAGACAAGAAGGCATAAGGGTTAAATTGAAAAGTTTTATTAAAGTAGCTCAACTAAAAGAGACTGAGAAGCCGCTATATCCATTTAAGAAAACAAACAAAACTCAGGCGTTGGTCAATAAAGTAAAACGTAAGCCAAAAAGAAAGAGAGCAGCTCACTAGCTGCAACACAGACACGCAGCTCACTAGCTGAACACAGACACGCAGCTCACTAGATGTAACCACTCACATGGCACTCTGGCACAGAGCTCACCTTTCCCTGGGATAAATACTTTTAATTACTGACGAGAGTCAGCTGTGTAAAAGGAAAGGTGGCACCTCAGGCAGAAGCGATTGAAGGACACACAGGCACCTTCAGGAGGAGGCCCTGCTAGGGCCGTAACAGGGGCCAAATACTTTGGCAAGCCACTGTACAATTGATGACAGCAACATTGCCATTGCAAACTGTGAGATATGTAAACTTGGGATTGCAGAGTTAGCAGTGCAGTTCCTAAAGCAAATTACTGGCTTTGCAAACACTGTGGCACTTTCAGCCACAGCAGGAGTCGAACCCGGAAGTATCCCTCCACAGCCGGTTTTCTACTGACCTCAAACCAGCTGACGTGGGTTATGTGACAGTGCGTAGTTGATATGGGTTACAACAGCTTCACTGAGAAGCTGCAGCTTTACAGGAACACGGGATCTTTGTTTCATACTGACTGTGTTTGGTACAATACTGCTGACAGCACCACCCACTCACTCCAACACTACTGACCCCACAGTCTCCAGTCTGCAGTCTGGACTTCCTTAAGATCAGACAGCTGCTTCACATCTGAATCCTGCAGCTTGTTTCCTCTCAGCTCCAGATCTCTCAGATGGGAGGGTTGGACTTCAGTGCTGCCAGATAATCACAGCTGATCTTTGACAAACCACAGCTGGTCAATCTGTATAAAGAATGAAAGATGTAAGTTATTAGACAAAGTGTGAGCTTGAAATCATTCAGTGTTCCATCATCTGTTCAGAGCTGAAGAAGGTTCAATGTAGAAGTTTAGAAAATGGAAAATCCAAACAGCTGAAGCCAACATGAAGCAACTTCAAAAAGAAAATCTGCGAGAACTATATGCCC
>NW_020327519.1:0-9079 GCF_001858045.2 Oreochromis niloticus
GATATTTCATATTTTTATTTAAATGGTCAACATTTCAAGATTTCCCATGTCTTCTGAACACAACGGTCTAAAATGACCGTTTAGCCCCTACGTTAGGAATTTATGGCTGTTTGTTTGAGGGAGTCCTCACTATGAAATAGACTGCAAAATCCTGTCTCTCTCTGTGCTGTAAAAGCCTGCACTTGTGCACCAGTTTGGCAGGAAAAAGCACACAGCCTCTGATTGGTGGATTCAAATTGAGAATCTCACAGCTGTTTGACTGACTAGAAACATGCTGTTAACAGCCTTGTTCACTTGCTGATGCTATGTGTGTGTGTGTGTGTGGCCTGAGTGTGTGTGTGTGTGTGTGTGTGTGTGTGTGTGTGTGTTGAGAGAGAGAGAGAGAGAGAGAGAGAGAGAGAGAAAGACACACACAAAGCCCTTTTTAGGGCAGCATCTCATTGTTGATAAAAATATAATATATTCAGACTGGTTGACTGGCATAGACCTGGTGTGTGTGTCTCTCTCTGTACATTTGTGTATCCATATTTGATTTTGTGTGTATTTGTTGATTTGTGTATCCATATTTAATTTTGTGTGTATCTGTTGGCTGTTCTTATTTGTATTTCTAAATGTATTTTTATTTTATTTTTTCACAGGTGAACAAAAATTAGTTTTGAGCAAACTTAACCATGTTCCTTTTTATTCAGCTTGTCATTTTACCTTCCAATATTTTCACTTAAGTTATTACTATTCTGCTAATCATAGTATCTGTTCTAAATCATGTTATTGAGCTATATTGAGGATTTCTGCTAAATCATAGTATTCTACTATATTATATTTTTCTTCTAAATATATCATTTCTGCTATAGAGTAGTATTTCGTAATGTTAAGAATGTTGGCTAAATATATTCTTTCTGTTATCTTATACTTTTCTCCGAAATTCTTGTATTTTTGGGAAGTTATCGGTTTCTGGTAAGTTACAATATTTCTGCTAAGTTCTGCTATGCTATTGTATTTCTGCCAAGTATTATGTTTCCTCTAAGATATTGCAGTTCTGCTAAGTTACTAATTTAGCAACGTTCCTTTGCTTCTGCAAAGTTTTACAAATTCTGCAACTTTTCAGCTTTTCAGCTAGTTTCAGCTGACAGCTTCAGCGTTCCAGCATCCACACTGCATTTTCGCAGGAAATGCAAATTTTTCTAGTTGTGTGGATGCTTTATGCATCCACACTATTGAGTTCCTGTTTCTCTTTATTGTGTGGATGCCCTAAGGGCTTCCACACTATTGAGTTCCTGTTTCTCTTTATTCTTTATTCACTATATATTCTAGTTGCTTCCGTACACTTTTGGCACTTATCTACTCCTCAGTTTCAGCCGATTTTCACCGTTCAAACTCTATACTGTTCTGCTCTTTCTGCTCTTTCCGGCAATGACTTTTGGTGTTTATTACTGTTATACCTTTTAAAATATAACACTTTTTTCCTTTAATTTGTCCCATTGAAATGAATGGAAAACTTCCACAATTCTGCTAAAACTTGCTTGTTTTTGAAACTTAACTACTTTGTCATACTTTCACCTAGAAACTCCATTCAAACTTTAAAATGTTCTCAGATATTGGGCTATTCCTGTCTGATTCAGCTTTTTCAGATCTTCTACCGTTTAATTTTATCCTCTTTAAGTTTCAGTTGCAAAATTGTGATTTTTCAGAAAATACATGCGTTGCTATGGTTGCTATGCAATTAAGTCAGAGTGATGCTGGTCGTCTGAATTTTCTCTTCATGTCTAAACAACTTCTTGCTACTCACTCAATTTCCACTCAATCCCCACAAATTATACATCAAAACGTAGGTATTTTTGCTGGCTTTCAGACAATGTCACTGTCTGTATTGTCAGATTTACCGTTTTTTCGCAATGTGCCTCGGAGTGACACAAGGTCTCAATACTCCCCATTCAAAGTCTATGGGGAGGTTTTGAAATTCAGAGCTGAAATTCTGTAACGGGAGCATTTTAAATCGCCATATCTCTTTAACAAAGCAAAGTTAGGACATGAGGCTTGTGCCAATATATCTTCAGACACTGCTAACACTCACAGTGGAAGCAGTTTTTACAATTATCTTACCGTTGAGCAATGAATTACGTTTGTTTGAGGGTGGAAATCTGTCCTTCTCTCAGTCTTCAAACTCTGGAATGAAGCCGTTTCTTCTCTCGTCATATCTCCGCGGCGGAGGTAGAACGAGCTATGAAAATCGCAGTCAAAATACACCAAAGTCCGCTGATTCACCCAGTACAAGAATTATGCTGCTAGCCTCCTAGTTTTGAGTTACACGACGTTTGTAACTCCAAAAAACGGGTTTTCGCCTCTCACCGCGATCTATTTTCTGACTGCCCAAGTATCTGTCTTTCAGACCGCCGCCCCCTTTCCAGGTGGCAATCAGTAATGACACGGCTCTGCAGCTCAAAGGTCTGGGTTCAATCCACCTTGGTCCACGTTTTTTTTTCACTACAAATTTATACACTATCACAGACCTGTAATTTATATTGCTAAGTTATTACAATTCTGCAAACTTTTATGATTTTAGCAGCTTTTCTAATATGGACCTCAGATTCTTGTTAACGCTCCATGGCAGAAACAAGTACACAGCCTGATGAAGCAGACAGAGGCAGGACCTCTGACTGGTGACTTTGAGCAGAACCAGGTTGTTCTTTCATTTCATTTCTTTATTTATTTCACACATGGTTCAACAGTGTTTCTTTTTCTACATACAGAACCTTATGCCTCTTTTCAGCAGAAATTCTGCTCATTCACCTCATCTCTTGTGTTGGAGTGCCCTCTTGTGGCGCCTTTTGGGTAGTGCCTTAGTAAACGTGAACACTGCAAAGAAGTGGTATCACACTGCTTTGTAGTGGAGGAATTTGTTGCCAGTTTCTTTCATCTTTAATCCGTATTCATGTTGTAATGTAGTAACTTTTGTGGCACAAATACCACAATATGCAGAAACACTATGTTTTGGCACAAATACTTTGATTGGTATACTTTACCTTCTTCACCCCTTTCAGCAAAATTTTCATTTTTTCACCCTTTTCAGCACAAATTCCATTTTTGGGGCTGTTTTCAGAAAAAAAAACTCTTTTCAGCAGAAACTCTGCTGATTCATCTCTTTTCAGCGCACGTTTCTGCTCCTTTGCTCTTTTCTGCAGAAATTCTTCTGATTCACCTCTTTTCTGCAAAATTTTCAGCCTTTCACCTCTTATCAGCACAATTCTCAGCAGCTTCTGCTCATTTCAGCAGAATTGTCAGTCTGTCACCTCTTCTCTGTGAGAATGTTTTGGTCAGTGAGATGAGTAGCTGCTTTGAGCCTGGTAGGGCCAGGTTCGAATCCTGCTCAGGGCAACATTTTGTTTCACACCATACAACTTTTGCAGTACTCTGACTGGTGAAAATGAGCAGAACCAGGTTGTTCTTTCATTTCATTTCTTTATTTATTTCACACATGGTTCAACAGTGTTTCTTTTTCTACATACAGAACCTTCTGCCTCTTTTCAGCAGAAATTCTGCTCATTCACTTCATCTCTTGTGTTGGAGTGCCCTCTTGTGGCGCCTTTTGGGTAGTGCCTTAGTAAACGTGAACACTGCAAAGAAGTGGTATCAGACTGGTTTGTAGTGGAGGAATTTGTTGCCAGTTTCTTTCATCTTTGATCCGTATTCATGTTGTAATGTAGTAGTACCACAATATGGCAGAAACACTATGTTTTGGCACAAATACTTTGATTTCGTATACTTTAGCTTCTTCAGCTTCTTCACCCCTTTTCAGCAAAATTTTCATTTTTTCCACCCCTTTTGAGCACAAATTCCAGCTTTTTTGGCTGTATTCAGAAAAAAGACAACTCTTTTGAGCAGAAACTCTGCTGATTCATCTCTTTTCAGCGCAAGTTTCTGCTTCTTTGCCTCTTTTCTGCAGATATTCTGCTGATTCACCTCTTTTCTGCAAATTTTTCAGCCTTTTCACCTCTTATCAGCACAATTGTCAGCAGCTTCTGCTCATTTCAGCAGAATTGTCCGTCTCTCAACCTCTTCTTTGTAAGAATGATTTGGCTCAGGAAATGAATAGCCGCCTTGAGCAGAATTCTGCTGATTCATCTCTTTTCAGTGCAACTTATTGCTTCTTTACCTCTTTTCTGCAGAAATTCTGCTGATTCACCTCTTTTCTGCAAAATTTTCAGCCTTTTCACTTCTTCTCTGCACAATTTTCAGCAGCTTCTGCTCATTTAGCAAAATTGTCAGTTTCTCCATCTCTTGTTTTTGAGAGAAAGAGTTTGGTTCAGTGAGATGAGCAGCTGCCTTGAGATGAGAAGGGCCAGGTTCAAATCCAGGTCATGGCAAAACCTGTTTTCAGTTTTCTCTTTTGTTCTTTTGTTCTGCCTCTTTTCTGCAGAAATTCTGCTGATTTACCTCTTTTCTGCAAAATTTTCAGCCTTTTCACCTCTTCTCAGCACAATTCTCAGCAGCTTCTGCTCATTTTAGCAGAATTGTCGGTGTCTCCTCCTCTTTTTGGAGAGAATGAGTTTAGCTCAGTGAGATGAGTAGCGGCCTTGAGCCCAAGAGGTCCAGGTTCGAATCCTGCTCAGGGTGACGTTCTTTTTTCACCACCATACAACTTTTTGCAACTTTTCATCGTTTTCAGCTTTTCAGCAGACAGCTTCACCGTTAAGGCATCCACACAGCATTTTCGCAGGAAATGCAAATTTTTCTAGTTCTTTATACTTTATTATTCTAGTTGCTTCCGTACGTTTTTTGGCACTTAACTACTTCCACAATTTTCAGCCGATTTTCACCGTTCAAATTTTAAACTATTCTGCTATTTGTGCTCTTTCCGGCAATATCTTTTGGTATTTTATACTGTTATACTTTTTAAAATATTAAGCTTTTTTCCTTTAATTGTCCCATTGAAATGAATGGGAAACTTCCGCAATTCTGCTAAAACTTGCTTGTTTTTGAAACTTAACTACTTTTTCCTACTTTCAGGTAGAACAACCATTCAAACTTTAAAATGTTCTCAAATTATTGAGCTATTCAGGAATAAATCAGCTTTTTCAAATCTTTTACCGTTTTACTTTTATGCCTGTTAAAGTTTTGAGTTGCAAAATTGCGATTTTTCACAAAATACATGCGTTGTTATGGTTGCTATGCACTTGGCTTCCAGTGTGCCACTGAAGGTTTTGCAGTCTTCTCTTCATGTCCGAACAACTTCTTGCTACTTGCTCAATTTTCACTCAACTTCCACAATTATACATCAAAACGTAGGCATTTTTGCTGGCTTTCCGAAAATGTCACTATCATTGTTGTGGGATTTATAGAATTTTGGCAAATCTCCTCAGACCAACACAAAGTCTGAAAACTCTCCATAGAAAGTCAATGGAGAGTTTGTTCAAAATCACTGCTTGATTTCTGCAATGAGAGGCATATTCGAATCGTCATATCTCCTTAACGAAGCGAAGTTAAAACATGAGGCTTGTCCCAGTATATCTTCAGACACTCCTGACGTTCACAATTCAAGAATTTCTTTCTCACCTATTACCGTTCTGAAATGAGTTAGACTTGTTTGAGGGTAGGAAATTCATCCCTCGCTCAGATTTCTTCAGATTTCAAACTCTGGAAATGAACCACTTTTTTCTCTCGTCATATCTTTTTAATGGATTTCCACAGAGACCTGAAAATTGCCATGATTGTTCACCAAAGCCTGCTGTCTCTTACGGTGAAAGAATGATATTGATACTCCAAATAGATTTAGAGTTAGAAAGCGTTGTTTGAGGGCAAGTCAAGGCAGTTTTTACTTTGCTCTACTCAGTTATGGTGCATTAGAAGTCAAATATCTTTAATAATTCATATTTTAATGATAAATTGTCAACACTTTAAGATTCCCCCATCTCTTCTGAACAAAACGGTGTAAGAATGACCGTTCTAGCCCCTACGGTTAGGAAATTATGGTCATTTGTTTGAGGGGAGTCGTCATTATGAGAAATAGACTGCAGAAATCCTGTCTCTGTGCTCTGTGTGTGTAAAAACGGCTGCACCTGTTTTGGCGGGAAAAAGTACACAGCTCTCTGATTGGTGGATTCAAATTTAGCAGCTCCCAGGCTGCTTGAATGACCTAGCAAGTTGCTCCTCTCTCCCTGTGTGTGTGTGTGTGTGTGTGTGTGTGTGTGTGTGTGTGTGTGTGACAGAGAGAGAGAAAGAGAGGGCGAGATAGAGTTTTTATGGGAGCATCTTATTGTATGAGTTAAATTCAATATATTTAGACTGGTTGACTGAATTTGATCCTGTGTGTCTCTCTGTGCATGTGTGTTTCCATATGTTTCCATATTTGTGATTGTGTGACTGTTACACTTTTTTTGCTGAGTTTTTTTTTCATTTAACAAGTACATTTGAAGGACCCTTAGCATGTTCAGCATTTTTTCAGCTGTCCATTTTGCGTTTCCAATTTTTCTGTTTAAGTTATTACTATTGTGCTGAATCATACTATTTCTGCTATTTATAAGATTTGTGCTAAATATAGTATTTCTGCCCAATATAGTATTTCTGATTAATTATAGTTTTTCTACCAAATCATAGTACAGTATTTTTGCTTTTTATACCATTTTTATAGGATATTTATATTGCTTAATATAGTATTTCTGCTTTTTATAGCATTTGTGCTTAATATAGTATTTCTGCTTTTTATAGGATTTGTGCTTAATACAGTATTTCTGCTAAATGTAGTATTTATGCTTAATCACACTATTACTATATATTTCTGCCAGCTTCCCAGCCAGCCAATCATATCTGAGGTCTGCCGTTTCTTCTCTCGTCATATCTCAGCGACGGATGTAGAAAGAGCAATGAAAATCGCAGTCAAAGTACACCAAAGTCCGCTGATTCACCCAGTACAAGAATTATGCTTCTAGTCCACCTAGTTTTTGAGTTACATGACGTTTTGTAACTCCAAAAAACGGCGCTCTTTGCCTCTCACCACGATCTAATTCTGACTGCTCATCACCCTGTTTCCCAAGAACTCACTGTCTTTCCCAGTGGCGCAGCTGGTAATGACACAGGGCTGCTACCCAAAGGTCGTGGGTTCAATTCCACCTTGAACAACATCTTTTTTGCCCTACAAATTAATACACTATCACAGACCACTAATTCATATTCATCATTTATTACAATTCTGAAAAATTTTTACCAGCTTTTCTAATATGGACCTCAGATTCTTCTTAACACTCCATGGCACAAATACTCTTCCCTTTAGCTCTGTGAATGTGTGTGTATCAATATTTCTCCCATTTTAAGTATTACTCCTCCATAATTGGATTTCTCTTAAATCAAGTACTTTTACTACATCTTAGTACTTCTGCTCAATCATAGTATTTCTGCTAAATCATAGTATTTTTGCCAAATCATGGTTTTTGTGCCAAATCATCAGAATCGTGTTTATTGGCCAAGTATATGTGATACAAATACAAGGAATTTGGTTCCGGTAGATGGTGGCTCTCGATCACAGCAATGTAAATCTCACACACACCACACACACACACACACACACACACACGCACCCACACACACGTATCTATATATACATTACACATGCATACACATACATACACAAAGCTGTGTAAACCAACTATAATAACTAATCTAAACGTATATACATAAAAGACAGAAATAAATGAGGTGGAATGAATACTACAGAATGTACATAAGGTGCAGTTGCAGTCTGGCAGTGGAGCAGTGTGACAGTTCAACTGTTTAGAAGGGAGATGGCGAGGGGAAAGAAACTGTTCCTGTGTCGGGTGGTCCTGGTCTGCAGGCTTCTGTACCGTCTGCCAGAGGCAGCAGATCAAAAAGTCTGTGTCCAGGGTGTGAGGGGTCTGTGATGATTTCCCTGCTCGTTTCCTGGTTCTTGAGAGGTACAGATCCTGGATGGAGGCAGGGGGCGCCGATGATCCTTTCTGCTGCCCGTACAGTCCGCTGCAGTCTGCACCTGTCCTGTTTAGTGGCTGCACCATACCAGACTGTGATGGAGGAGCACAGACAGACTCAATGACTGCAGTGTAGAACTGGATCAGCAGCTCCTGTGGAAGACTGTACTTCCCCAGTTGTCTCAGGAAGTACATCCTCTGCTGGGTCTTTTGAGGATGGAGTTGATGTTGGTCTCCACTTCAGGTCCTGGAGATGTGGTACCCAGCAACTTGAAGATCTCCACAGTCGACACAGGGCTGTCTGATATGATGAGGGGGCAGAGTTGAGGATGTCTCCTGAAGTCCACTGTCATCTCTACAGTTTTAAGAGTGTTCAGCTCCAGATTGTGCTGACTGCACCAGAGTACCAGCCGCTCAACTCAACATAACATTTGTGTTATGTTATAGTATTACTACTAAGTGGAGGAATTTCTGTCATGTTACAGTATATGTGCTGATTACAGTATTTCTGTATAATAGAATTTTGGCAAATCTCCTCACACCAACACAAAGTCTGAAAACTGCATAGAAAGTCAATGGAGAGCTTGTTCAAAATCACTACTGGATTTCTCTAATGAGAGGCATTTTCAAATCGTCATATCTCAACGCAGCAAAGTTAAGACATGAGGCTTGTGCCAATATATCTTCAGACACTCCTGACGCTCACAATCAAGAATTCTTCTCACCTATTACCATTTGGCCATGATTGGATTTGTTTGAGGGTAGGAATTCATCCCTCGCTCAATTTCTCAGATTCAAACTCTGGAAATGAGGCATTTTTTCTCTCGTCATATCTTTTTGATGATTTCCACACAACTGAAAATTCCATGACTGTTCACCAAAGCCTGCTGTCTCTTACGGTGAAAGATATCGATACTCCAAATAATTTAGAGTTAGAAAGCGTGTTTGAGGCAAGTCAAGCAGTTTCGCTTGCCTCTACCAGTTATGGTGCATTAGAAGTCAAATATTCAATAATTCATATTTTAATGATAAATTGTCAACACTTTAAGATCCCCCATCCTCTGAACAAAACGGTGTAAGAATGACTGTTCTAGCCCTACGGTTAGGAAATTATAGCCATTTGTTGAGGGGAATCCTGACTATGA
>NW_020327520.1:0-42136 GCF_001858045.2 Oreochromis niloticus
CTAACACAAACACAGTCAAAAATTCATTGCTAGTGTGACATGTGGTCCTTTTTGCCTTTGACCAATGATATGCTGGTTCTTGGACCAGTTTAGTATTTGCTGTCACAGAGGAATGTTAACCATAAATCCAAAAGACAAAAACTGACAAAATATGTTAATTGCAACATGTTTTTGCTTAGTAAAAGAATTGAAAATACATGGAAACTGTCACCTTAAAGCCTCATTGTAAATATCATCACAAACAGATGTTTTCCAACACAGTTAACAAAGCTCCACCACATCCAATCACTGCATATAAATCTAAAAGAAACAACAACAAATAAAATGTAATTAACACAAGGGAAGTCTAAGGAGCTTGGAAAGAAAAGCGTCTGGACTTCTTTGAGTTCCTTGAAGACGTTCACCTCTCATCCGAGAAGCTTCTTCAGTTCTAAGGGTCAATGGTGAGAAAGTCCCAGATTTAAACCCAGTGGGATTTCCCCCAAAGAGGGACAAAGAACCCCTGATGATCCTCTACCTAATCACATGACCAAGGTGTGAAAGTGGGTGTGGTCCCAATCAGCCAGGGTTTCGGTGAGCTCATTGTGAAACCTGGCCCCACCCTATCATGTGATTTCCTGAGGTCAGGAATACCCATGCCCACTCCCAGGATGGGTAGTGGGCGTTAAGGTGTCTGGGAGGGAACTCAAAACTGGATTAAGATGGCAGACAGTTGGTTCGTAAACCACGCCTCTGTTTCAAAGATGGTCGCTCACAGTGGACATAGATGGCCTCTTTCACTCCTCTTTCAAACCATCTGTCCTCTCTGTCCAAAATGTGAACGTTGGCATCTCGAAAGACTGACCTTTGTCCTTAGATGCAGATGAACTGCTGAGTCTTGTCCCGTGGAGGTGGTCTTCTCTGTTGTGCCATGCGCTTGTGAAGTGGCTGTTTGGTCTCTCCGATGTAGAGGTCTGGGCATTCCTCGCTGCACTGTACAGCATACACCACATTGTTAGTTTGTGTTTAGAGTTTTGTGTTAGGAGTTTTGTCTTTCGGGTGAACCAGTTTCTGTCTGAGTGTGTTACTGGGTCTGAAGTACACTGGGATGTCGTGCTTGGAGAAAACTCTCCTGAGTTTCTCTGATTACACCGGCTACATAGGGGATGACAATGTTGTTGCGTCTGTCTTTCTTATCCTCCCTCGCTGGTGTCTGATTTCTTTTCTGTGAAGCTGGAATGCAGGCACACTGGACGAGCTTGTTCTAAAAAATACAGAAAAGGGAACATTTTTATTTGTGTTAAGCTAAAATCTACAAATAAGTTATACAATGAACAATATTGAAATACTTATAGGTGTTGCAGGCCACATAACCAGAATCCAGAGCAATCTCACACTCACATGATGGTGAGGAAAGACATGAGCTCTGTGATGAGGTTTGAATGTCTCAGTTGGACACTGAAGAACTCAGAAGACAGCAATACCTGCACAGAGAGACAGAGTAGAAAAAGCATAGATTTGTAATCCATAATGTGAATTAAAACTCAAAAAGTGTCAACAAGTATAATCATTTGAGTGTGGAATTATTTATGCAATAAACAGGATTTTAATTAATTAATGAATTAAAAACACTGACATTTTTTTTTATCAAAGATAAAGAATCATACCTCTCTCTGCTCTGAGGATCACTGAGCATCTCTGACAGGAAATACAGTTTCCTCAGTATGAGTCATCATTGATGGTCTCAGAGGTTGTAGTGTGGCAGCATATGATGGTCTCCAGATCAGGCAGGAGGTCAGGTGATGGGTGTCATCTTCTCCATTGAAGACACACTGGTATGGCAGTTCATAACACAGCAGTCTCCTTGTGGCATGTAGTTATCTGTGCAGTCCAGCACTGATGGATCAGGTTTGGCTCAGCAGTTCATGAAGATGGTGTAAGATGTTGTTGTTTTCAGCTGAGGATGGTGAAGTTTGAAGGTTTTGCCACAAAGGAGACTGTGCCCTGTCTGAAAAAAATATATCTACAAAACAAGTGCTTTTAACACCACCCACCCAGCTCAGCCCCCAAGTGTCTATGTAATGCTGGTATGGGGTGTCGGTTACTAAGTCTAATTAGTACATAGGGGATGACAATGTTGTTGCATCTGTCTTTCTTATCCTCCCTCGCTGGTATCTGATGTTCTTTTCTGTGCATCTTTGCTGACTTTATAAACGCCCAATAAGGATAGCCACATGTTTAAGTGCTTCCTTACATATGTGTGTTCCTTCTTTTTCCCTTCAGGCTTAGAGGGAACATGTTCTGCCCGGGGGGGGTCCTATTACTCCAAGTTTGTGTTCCAGAGGGTGATGGGAGTCAAAGAGGAGGTACTGGTCCGTGTGTGTGGCTTCCGATAACTTCAATGTTGAGGTTGCCATTCTCTTCAATGTGCACAGCGCAGTCCAGGAAAGGCAAACAGTCGTCCTTTGTGTCTTCCCTGGTGAACTTGATGTTTTTATCCACGGCGTAATGTGCGCAGTGAAGGATTCCACTTCTTGTGTTTTGATTTTGACCCAGGTGTCATCTACGTATCTGTACCAGTGGCTGGGTACTCTCCCTTTAAAAGAGCCAAGAGCCTTTCTTTCCACTTCCTTCATGCAAAGGTTGGCTACAATAGGTGACACAGGGGAGCCCATGGCACAGCCATGTTTTTGTCTGTAGAAACCCTCGTTGTATTTCAAATATGTAGTGGTAAGGCAGAGGTCTAACAGTGTGCAAATCTGATCGGGTGTGAAGTTGGTCCTGTCTCCAAGGAGCTGTCTTCTTGTAGTCGTTTTCTGACAGTCTCCACTGCCTCTGTAGTGGGTATGCAAGTGAAGAGAGAGACTACATCAAAGGACACCATGAGAACCTTCACAGACATAACACAAGGGAAGACTTTTGATTTAATAACTAAGCTTAAAAGTGTTACCTTTGAATATTTGTGGGAAAAATCTGATGCTACCCAAGAATACAAAGCCACACTGGAAATGATGACAGGCTTGCAGCCCTCTGTCTTCCTGGAGTGAGGTGCCTGATCAGTAGAGTGAGTTGACAGAAGTCGGTGTCTGTAAGAGTGGCACAAACTGTCCACTTGCGTAGAGTCTAAGAAGCTGGAATGCAGGCACACTGGACGAGCTTGTTCTAAAAAATACAGAAAAGGAACATTTTATTGTGTTAAGGCCTAAAAACTACAAATAAGTTATACAATGAACAATATTGAAATACCTTATAGGTGCTGCAGGCCACCAGACTCCAGAGCAATCTCACACTCACATGATGGTGAGGAAAGACATGAGCTCTGCAGTGAGGTTTGAATGTCTCAGTTGGGACACTGAAGACTCAGAAGACAGCAATACCTGCACAGAGAGACAGAGTAGAAAAAGCATAGATTTGCAATCCATAATGTGAATTAAAACTCAAAAAGTGTCAACAAGTATAATCATTTGAGTGTGGAATTATTTATGCAATACACAGGATTTAAATTAATTAAATGAATTAAAAGCAATGACATTTTTTGTCAAAGATAAAGAATCATACTCTCTCTGCTCTGAGGATCACTGAGCATCTCTGACAGGAAATACAGTTCCTCAGTATCAGTCATAATTGATGGTCTCAGAGGTTGTAGTGTGGCAGCATGATGATGGTCTCCAGATCAGGCAGGAGGTCAGGTGATGGGTGTGTCATCTTCTCCATTGAAGACACACTGGTATGGCAGTTCATAAAACAGCAGTCTCCTTGTGGCATGTAGTTATCTGTGCAGTCCAGCACTGATGGATCAGGTTTGGCTCAGCAGTTCATGAAGATGGTGTTAAGATGTTGTTGTTTCAGCTGAGGATGGTGAGTTTGAAGGTTTTGCCACAAAGGAGACTGTGCCCTGTCTGAAAAAATACATCTACAAAACAAGTGCTTATAACACCACCCACCCAGCTCAGCCCCCAAGTGTCTATGTAATGCTGGTATGGGGTGTCGGTTACTAAGTCTAATTAGTGCATCAGAAAGCGGGGGCTACACCTAAAACCCACACTTTCTGATGTCTTTGTTTATGAGCAGCTTTTTCCAGCTGCTCAGAGAATCTGACTTGGCCTTTATCCACCCAAACCCAAACCCACCCGGATAAAGGCCAAGTCAAACTCACACACCATACCAGCATTACATAGACACTTGGGGCTGAGCTGGGTGGGTGGTGTTAAACTGTAGTCAGGAACTTCAGAAAACTATCCATTTACTTCTAAATCAGTTTTTATACATATTCTGTAAGCTGTACTAATGTTTTTCTATACATAATGTATCATTATAGACATCTCTGGTAGCCTAAAGATAGTTTAAAACTTTTGACATTTTTTACCTGTAAAACATGATAAGCAAAAACTCATTCATCACAAAAACTTTTGATTCTACAAAATCTACTATAATCAAGAAAATATAATTGTCTGTATTTATTCATGTGACCCATAATAAATACCTGCATTTATCTGGGATTTATTTATTTACTATTTCATATTTTAAAGCCCTTGGAGGGGAAGATCTCGTTTGTTGAGCTACATACGTCACAGTAAAAAGATGTAGTCATTTAAACATGAGAATAAAAAAAAATGATGTTGGTTTATCAAATGTTGCAGCACATTTCAGATCAGAGGTGCATGATAGCAGATGTTCCCTGCTCTGCATGAAGTTCAGCAATGATTTGGTGAAATGATTAATAACATTGCAATAAGAAAGGGTCTTCTGACAGACAGAGTAAGGAAGACACTTTTTCAATGAAAAATCTTTTCATACTCTACAATCAGTAAACTCTGTAACAAACATGATCTGTAATTGTTTCAAAACTCACCAGACGACTTCATGATTGGCTCAAGGACAGGACACAAAACACAGGGTTGTGGTAACTGTAATATGTCCTCAGGACACCTGAATAGAGACTTTGCTGTGGCTGAGAAATAAAAATGAGGTCAAGCAAGGTGTTCTTGTCTGTAGTGGCAGAAGTGATCAGCTGTGAATACCCTCTAGACTGAAACTGTTCCAGAATCTGTTCCTTCCACTCTGTAACTGGTTCTCATTAAAATCTCCACACACAATATTGGGTGACAGTCCATTATTCAAGTGAATCTAAAAGACTTACCAGGTTTTGCATGAATGGTGTCAAACTGTAGTCAGGGGGTCTGTACACAACAGCAATGAGCGCAGGAATGGAGCCTGAACCTTCAACACTAAAAACTCAAGATCAGTGACTTATGCAGATACTGTTTTACCTGAACCTGAAAATGATTCCTCAAATACACAACAACTCCCCCACCACTTCTGCTGGCCATGTGAGGAAAGTTTGTGTAGGACACATGTCTGTTGCGTTTGAACATGTGTAGCCGTCCAAATGAAGACTGTCTGCAACAAAGGAGCCTTGGAGGTGAGACTCAGTAAGACACAAAACATCTGCTAAACACATTTCATGATGACTCTTGATGTCACTGATGTGAGATGGTAAACCTTCTGTATTGTGATGGATCAGTGTAAGAGTGTCAGGTCTGCTGGCTGTTTCTCTGACCTGAAGAAGAGGCATCATTTCCTCAACGCTGGCTTGTCTCATGGTTTGGAGCGCTGCAGTTACCTCAGGATTGGCATAAATCTTTTTCTCATCCAAGTCCTGTAAATAGAGTCCACTGAGAGACGTCACCCTGCTGAGAGCAACATAAGCCATACCTGGTTCAAAAATGTTCTTCATTGAAACTACAGCTGTCTGTGTTGTAAGACCCTGGGTTTTGTGAATTGTGCAGGCAAATGCGAGCTTTACAGGAAACTGTCTGCGTACCGCTCCTTTAAACTTCAGACTCTCCTCTGCTCTCTCAATGTAAACCAGATCATCAGATGCTGCATTAGCACTGCGGTTGCTTCTTACAGACTGCCGGTTGTCCATTCTGAGCCCCAGTTTAATTATGTGTCCATCATTTTCAGATCTCACAACCTTATCAGTATACCAAAGCACCATTGACTAAACCGTTTAGTGTGTCCAAGTTTCTGGTCAGCATAACTCGAGCTCCTTCTGAAACGTTCAGAGTGTCAGGTAAATCATTTCGCCCACCTGTAAATGGTTTGTCTCTTCGTGCCATTCTGCCTGTACATTTATCCTTCTGGAAATCGTCTGCAGTGATGATTATAATGTTTGAATGAAGCTTCTTGAGTGTATCTGTGTTATGGGATTCCACATTCTTGTTGGTGGCATAAATGTGTAAGACCTCAGTTGGACATTCTTCTGGTACAGTCACAGCCTGTGACAACAAATCTCTGTCGCACTGAGAAAGCTCATCTGTCTTTTCTTTGACTCTAATCCTGTTCAGCATCTCTGCAAAGGCCACATCATCTTTCTGACGCATGATCTCAGTTAGAGTGATCATCTGAAAATGTTCCTGCCATAGGTCAATCTGTTCTGGATCATAAACACAGAGAGGTTTAGACTGTCGCACTGGTGGCAGCTGGTAAAAATCTCCAACAGCTAAAACTGACATTCCACCAAAAGGTCTCTGAGTGCCTTTGATTTGTTTCAGTCTTGCATCCACATAGGCAAAAAGGGGTTTTGAAACCATTGAAATCTCATCAATAACAATAATTTCAGCATTTATAAGCTCAGATCTGACTTCATCCAGTTGGTTACCAAGTCCTTGAATGGGTGGTTTCAGACTCCTGGGTAGTTTCAGTAGAGAATGTAACGTAGAACCATTGATAGAAAAAGCTGCTGTCCCAGTAAATGACGTCAGTAAAACAGTTGGATTTGATATGTCAGCTTCTTCTGCATTAGCAGGCAGTCTGCTCAGGATCTTTGATGCTTCAGAGTGAATACACTTAATCAGATGTGACTTTCCAGTTCCTGCACCACCGTTGATATAGAAGAAAAATGGATCTGGGTTCAAACCACAAACTCGCTGAATACACCAGTCTCTTATAGCATAGAACACGCAGGCCTGCTTCTGGTTCAGATTCTGATACATTACACGTACCACAGCTGGATCTACTGCAGGTTGTTCTCTGACGGCTCTGATCTCTGTTACAGCATCAGACTGACGACTGTAGTCGGGGACATTCTCCTGTTCGTTCTCATCATCAGAATGTCTCTCAGGAAGATTCTCATCACATTGCAACCTCACAACTTCAGATTCAGGAGCAAGATTACACCATTCATCAATCACAACGTCCCTATTTTGTTCAAACTCTTCCAGTGCACTCTCAATATCCTCAGAGTTCTTCTCATACTTGTCTTTATTTCTTTTCACAACCCTTTTCACAGACTCACTGTGGTCTGAACATGGAAGTCGCACAAAACCTGAGTTGTAGAAGGACTGATAGGTTTGGAACCCTTGTGGTTTCAGTTCCTGCTCTGATCTGTGTGGAAGGTAAAGTCTCAACAGTCGACCATAATATTGCTCAGGATCTTTTTCTTGTGAGCAGTGGTAATACCTGATTATAGCTGGTTTATCATTCTTTCGCCTTTGTACAAATCCAAGCTGGTTTAGAAGAGGAAGCACATCTTTTCCTTCATTTGGACCACTCACCAACCGGCACAAGGCACCAAAATCAGCCAGTGACATTTCCTCATATTCTGGTGTCTCAGGTCTGCATTTGTATTTATCACTCAAACTTGTCATCCAAATATTACAACTGTCATGTGTTGTGGTTTCCAGATAGCTCATGGGGCGACTCATTTTTACTGGGTTATCATCTGTTGGTACAAATACAACACTGCGGGAACACTTTTTCATTTTTAGGCCACAGACACGAGTCACACACTCCTGTGCACTGATTTCTCTCTTTTTTGAGTAAGCCTGCATCACAGCTCTCATTTCATCACATTCATTGACGGTGTTCTTATCAGAGTTATCAATAACTGTCTTCAGGTATTCAGAGAGGCCAGATTCTCTCTTCGTTATATATTTACAGAGGTATTCTATACATGAATAGGCATTCAATATTAACGAGACATCTAAATTAGAGTTCCAGGCTTCAAGCAGGTCTGGGTTGTAATTGTTGATCCAACAGTCCTTTGGGTCACGTTTCAGAATAAGAGCTGTTTTCTTGTTTATGTCTTGGAGGCATTGTTCATACTCATTCATTGTCAAGTTGCATCGTAACAGAATCTGCTCTATGGTGAGAGAAGCAGCTTCAGATTCCTTCAGGAGGTTCATCAAAGGTCTGAGTTTGGCTTTTGCAGCTTCAGTGTCTGAATCCTCATCCTGTCTCACAATCATTGTTCTTGTGGCTGGTGGTTTTGGAAACCCAAATCTACAACCAGAGTTCACACTCTTAAAGCATGTCTTTGTGTGGTTTTTGCTGTGCTTTTGTAGCTCAGTGACTTTTTTGTGCAGTTCAGGTTGTTTTTCTGGATCAGGGAGCTGAGCTGAGATGTATCTGTCCACAAAGTCACAGACAGTTTGGTCATCATCCACATCTACTTCTACCTTTTCTCGAATCCACAGCAACATGTGTATATGTGGACTACCTCTGTGCTGGAACTCAACTCTGTAAAAGTAATCAATGATTTCACCAAGGGGCTGTGCAGGAGAAAACAGCAAATCTCTGAACAAAGCCTCAACACGCTTATCAAACATTCGCATGGTGGTTACTGGATTTGATCGTAGAATTTCACACTTTTCTGACCAGTCCAGGGCTTCAAAATCAACCTCTTCACCTTGCTGTCTCTTTATTGCTTGAATCACTTCAGGCCATCTCATCTCAGCAGCAGAGAACGTGACAAAGAACTGAGGTGTTCCTATTTGACGAACCATACTGAATAGATCTCTGGTAGTTTTCTGCCAGTAAGCTGGAGTTCCTCTGAGTGGCTGCATAAATCTGATTGCATCTTTATTTCTTACCAGCTTCTCTACTTCTGTCTTACTTTGTAACATTCCTGATGTGATTTTGCGTCCATCTTTCGTCATAGTTTTACCTTTCCTTAGCTGTATTGTCATGCTGGAATTAGCCAAATGTATTTCAGTGACAAACTGTGAGAAAAACAGGTAATTTGTGTCTTTAGCAAATCTTGCATCAATGTTGAAAAGCCTTGACTTGAAGTAAGCACTCGGTGTGAGCTTGAGACGTCTCTTTTCATCCAGTGTATTCTGACCAGTAGGAAACTGCACAGGAAATGCCATGGCTTCCAAATGAGGAGTTCTGAAGAAGCTAACAGGATTGTTTCTTTCTGCAGGAGCCACACAATATGTGTTATCAGTGAAACAGAGAATCTCTTCTGAAATGTCAACAGGCTGCAGACAACTTTCTAGAGCAAAACCTCCATTGTTCAAATCACTTTCTGGTTCCTCAGGATTTTGTTCCTCTGGTTGTTCATCACAGGATTGCATATTAATAGCTTGTTCACTTTCAGACTCACTTTCGCACAAAAGGGCATCTTTTTCATAGTTGTCAATTTCCATTAAATCTGCTTCATCATAATCATCACTTGCCATGCTGGCTTCATCACTGCTGTCATCATCAGGTAACGTTGGATCACAAAGCAATGCATCATCTCTGATAACAATATCTGTGTACTGTGGATGAATCTGTTTGAGCTTATGCAGGGCTTGGATCAGTTTAGACCAGGTGACAGTCTGGAACAGCTGATGGCCTTTGTAGCACAGTCGTCTTTTCAACTTGATCCTCATTATCTGTGATTGGCTTCTGAGCCGAGGTAAAGAGTCAACTGTTTGTTGGACCTCAGATGGTACACACACCACATTACCACGTATGAGTCTCTGTCTGCCCTTTGGAAGGGGAATAATCTTAGCAAATGGTATGCATTTGGCAATCAGATGTCTCTCCAGAATGTTGAGCTCACACAGTTCAGCTGGAATATCCTGCAGTTCTAAACCATTGACAGCAGCAAGCCTGGGCATGCGTCCACTTTTGAGGGAACTGTGACACGTGTGACAGATATACTCTTTCTTTCTCTCAACAGGAAAGCTGCACTGATCATTACATGCTTCATCACACACATGAACAAATTTACCAGTTAGACACTGTTGAGCTACAGTTTGGTGTTTTGAGTAATTTTCTCTTTTGCAGATTTTCACCTGATTAGGAAAAGAAGCTTTTAGACAAACAGTACAAACATAAGATGGTGCTGATTTAATGTTTGATCTGAAACGAGATATGGCCTCATTCATTAAAGTGTTATCTGGATGACACTGTAAACTTTCAGCTGGTCGATGCATCTGACGATATTTTCTTTTTATGTTCATTGCACAGCTGATATTATGCATCTGTCTAAAAGAAAAACTGTTCAAATATTTTACTGTCATTCGTTTTCTCATATTGTCCTTGTGTTGTTGCTGAAATTGTCTCTCTTCTCCATAACGTTTAGCGATGTAACATTTTTTTTTCTGTCTAAATTCTTCACTTTCTTTATAAAGATTATATACATATGACTTCATGTAAGCTTTATGTTTCTTTCTGAATTCTGCACAAGTTCTGTAGGTTGTTCTTATACGTTCCTTCTGTTTTTCTCGGAATATGGGAGAATCTTTATATGTTCTTCTTATACGTTCCTTCTGTTTTTCTCTAAATATGGAAGAATCTTTATATGCACTTCTTATACGTTCCTTCAGCTTTTCTCTAAATATGGAAGAATCTTTATATGCACTTCTTATACGTTCCTTCAGCTTTTCTCTGACTATAGGGTTGTCTTTATACGTCCTTATGACACATTCTCTTTTTCTCTCTCTAATTTGATCTCTTTGTCTATAGATCTGTCTGAAATATTCTGTCTGTTTCTCTCTATATGTAGCATTTAGTTTATACAGGTCATTTTTGTACACTCTTTTCTTCTGTCTGTGATCAGGATCATTAGACTTTATACTGGAACTTTTTTTCTTTGCTTTAAAGCTTTCATCAAAAGTGTACATTTGCCTTTCTTTCTTTTTCTGATTTTCCTTCCTTTGTGGTAGTTTTTCTTGGGACAATAATCTTCTCCTCATTTTTTTCCTTTGGTGTTTATTACATTTCAGCAGTTTATCTGAGAGTTCCTCTGCTGTCTTAGTTGAACAGGAGGCAGTGTTTGAATCATTCTGAGGAACAGAATCTGATGCTACCCGAGTTTCTGTCACAGAAGATGCAGAGCTTTCTTTATGTGAATAATCAGAAGTACAATGGCTTTTTTCGGGAGCAGCTGTCTCATTCGAATGATCCACTCTGGATGACGTCACTTCAGTGGTTAAACTCATAGTTTTACGTGTCTGCTCAGGAGATGTTTGGGAGTTTACCTCAAAAACAGGTTGATCTAAAGTTGGTACTGGAACACTTGTAGCTGGTTGTCTGTATTCGGTGGTTTGATTACCATCTTTTTGGTCAACGGCGTTTTCGCTGTGAAACTCAACAGGCTGTAGCTCATAAGTGCAGGTTGGTGCGATGCTAAACATTCGGTACAAGCGTTTGATCCTGTCAATCATGTCGTTAAAACGTGTGAACTTTAACAGAACTGCAGTTCCACCACTTACAGCTAGCGACAATGGCATTCCTGTAGACTTACGTGGGTGAGGGTCAAAATATGCATATTCACCTGAAGTCAGCCTGCAGACTGCAATGACTGTTCCTCCCATGACTAGCAAAGCATAGCGAATGTCTGAAACTAAACACTGTAGTCCCTGTTCAAGGCTTGGAAGATGATCTGTACTATCAAATGTGCCATAACGAGCAAACTGAGACATGTCCACTTGATACTCGTGTCTGCGGCTGGTGACCACTGTAGGAAGCTCATCGCAGGCTAGAAACACGCTGTTCACAAACCTCTTTCTGGCATCTGAATACATGGCATGGCCTTTGTCCAACACACGGTTAAGATCTGCTCTGGTAATAAATTCATCCTCGTGTAAGAATGACAGGAAAACCAAACTGTTAGCCATGCATTGCTGATTCCGGTACTTTCCATACTTAGCAGAAGCCTGGCTTCGGGACGCACAGATGCTACTCACTCGTGGACGAGTTTCACTGTTTGTAACCTGTACATGAGACGGTCCTGGAGCTTCTCCATCATGCTGCGTTTGCAGAGTTACCTGCGGTTCTGTCTGGATTACCTGTTGTACTGTAGCCTTTGGTACAGACACTGACTGAGCACCTCTCTTTACCACGTCTGCATAGGACACTGCGGATGTCTGAACATTGCGCTGCACTTCTGGGCTGGGAATAGTTGTAACAGACACCTTTAGCTGCTCACCACTCTGAGAAACATTTACCTGTTCTTTCTCCTTTTGCCATCTAAGCTTCTGGGCCTGTGACCTTTTACCTTTTCTTGGCATTTTGCTTAAGTACAAACTGGAGCTGATATGTATTTATACACAAATAAAAACACTCAACCTGGAAACACTGAAAAACCTGTACTCTTCTACTATTGAATCTGATAAATGTACAGTTACTCAAATGTTCTTGTGAATCTGTAATAGATGTACAAGGTTGACTTTAAACTCAATATGAAAGATATTCAAAGGTCTCTCAAAACACTTGGCTCAGTTTTATTTTAGCTTTTTCAAAATCTTTATAATCTTACATATATTTCTTTTAACCAGACTGGTTAATTTGTAAAGGGATATGCAGAATAAATAGCAACAATCAAAATACTATAATAAAACTCTTAGCTTTTAAGTAGAGTTACTGCAAATCTTTCAGATATCTAAATTTTAAAGCAAATATAAACAGCTGTGGTGGTGTGGTGATCAAATGAGAGGCAATGAGGATTCTTCAGCTGAATGTTCTGCAGCAGTCTGGAAACAGGAAGTCTGGGTCCCCAGGGCAGCTTCTCGATGATAATTGCAGCTGAACACTTACACTCAGTAACAGAAATGGCTTTGTCTTTAAATAATAACAGTACACACTTACTGCAGTCAAATGTTATAGTCAATGAAACAGACTAGCCAAATGCATTTGAAATAATCTAATATTTATGTGAATATAGCACTTTGGATATATTACAGAATAACAAGATTATCTTATTACAAATAAACCTTTAAAAAGGTATATATGTTATATGATTTATCAAAGTAATTTCACCTGTAAGCCAAACTATCAGTGTTTATTCCAAAGTGTAATGCTGAGACTAAAACTGCAAATGTAGGGCTGTGTAAGTAGTTTCTACTATAAAGTCTACTGTAATTCTACTACTGTATATTCAACCTTCTACTTGTAATTTCTAACAAAATGACTGGATGTGAGAGGACAGGAAAGAAGGAGCAGTGAGAGTGGAGATCTCTCAGAATTCTGAATACAGATCGACAAAGTTCTGATAACAATTTCTGAAAACTTGGATTTCTCAAAAACTGGGTTCTGATAAAATTAGATAGAGCAGTAGGGATAGAGTGATACAAGATAGAATGGCTGTCAAATTAGATAGAGCAGTAGGGATAGAGTGATACAAGATAGAATGGCTGTCAAATTAGATAGAGCAGTAGGGATAGAGTGATACAAGATAGAATGGCTGTCAAATTAGATAGAGCAGTAGGGATAGAGTGATACAAGATAGAATGGCTGTCAAATTAGATAGAGCAGATGGGATAGATTGATACAAGATAGAATGGCTGTCAAATTAGATAGAGCAGGGAGAGTGATAGGACAGACAGAATTGCTTGATAATGATAGAGGGAGAGGGGCTTCTACAGCAGGTCACCTGTAAGACACAAACGGACTGGAATTAGTGGTATTTCCAATAAGCTTGGCTTTACCATATTCTTCAGACTGTAAGGCACACCTAAAATCCTGTCATTTTCTAAAATAAGAAAATAAAATAAACTGTGTGCATTATGTATTGATTCTGGTTGTGCTTACTGACCTCGAACTGGATTTATGTGGTACACGTGGCTCAAAATTCTGTCAAATATTTAGTAAGAGTTTGGTAAGCTACAAAGCTGCACCGCTTGATGTACTGTTGGAGCATTATGGCTACCATAGCCAGGAGCCTCTTGGAGTAATTCGTACAGTGCTTTAACATAATAGTATGGTGTGTGTACAAGGACGTGGGCAACTGTTAAGAGACATGCTTACGAAGCAGATTTCAAACTGATCAGCCCATCAAGAATTTGATGGATTTGTGGAAGAGGAATTAACTGATAAAGTGAGTGTATTGTTCTGTATTTTCTGTGCTACAAATTAACAATGTTGAGAGTTGCTATGAGTTAAATGAAGATCGAATTATCTGACTGTTTTGTTTACCTTAATGTACCTTATGTTTAAAAACAGATTAATTTATTTACATGCCTTGTAATCTGAAAAATACAGTACATAGAGCTTTACACAATTAAGATTTCTACAGTAAATTATTGGACTGAACTGAATGACAATGTTTAACAAATGGTGGTGGAGCTGTTATAAGGACAGCTTTGCGTTCTATTAAAACAATAAAAAACAGTCTATAAACTCAAACCAAGATGTGCTGCTACAGCAACTTACTGTAAATATTATATGGTCCAAATATATCTGCACACTGAGGTTAGAGCAGACAGCTTCAGGCTTCCTGCTTTAAACACTTTACATCCACTGAACTCAAATGTATTGATTGACTAGCAAAAACAACAAATCCTTTCTCACATTTGCCAAAAACATCTTGATGATCACCAAGAGCTGTGCTGACTCACTCTGGTTTGTTTTTCTCCACTTTCTACATGAAATCATCCCTTTAAAACTGCTTTTTGTATTTAGGTATACATAGGCAGGTTTAGGTGTATCAAGGTAATCCTTGTTAGATGATTTTGAAACATGACAAAAAAAGAAAGCATAAACAAAATGAATCTGCAAGGAAAAAAATACTTTTCCCAGGACTGTACCTCAGACAAAACCTTTACTTACCAGCGTGGAGACGATCAGATCAGTAGTCTAGAGAAAGGAAACAATATATCAGATCAGTGTTTAATCACTCAGACTGTTGAGCCTCTTCACACACAATTAAATTTACTTTGTCATAAAATAACTAGTAAAATCCTCAACTTCTTTAAGCCTTCATAAACTTACTGTACTCTTAATTTTTAGGTCTCACGTGGCTATCACGTGTAACAAAAACATTCATTACTACAGAAGTGCAAAAAATAGGCACAAATATTTGTTGGCACAAATGCAGGATATACCAAATGTTTCTAATAAAATGTGAAGAACCACAAATTTTAATCTCATTTCAGATTAAATACATTGGATGCAAAATAATTGTTTAAATCAGAAGTAACAGAAAACCTCATCAGGTTTTAGTTAGTCTGGTCTGAATATGTAAATCCAAAATACAAGTAAATACTGACATGTTACAGCAACGACAGTGGCACATCGTTTTGTCATTGAAATTAAAATTTCTTAAAATATTATACTAAAAAGTCCTTCCATTGTACCTATTGGCAGGAATATTTATGTATTTTGCAGTATGTCCCTTTTTGGGAACATTTATATTTGATTCTAAAATACTGGCTTTAATATACCTATTCACACTTTTGATTTTCTTACTTTTTATTATTGCTTAAGTGTCAAAGTATCACTTCTAGTCACTCAGGCAAAATACTTCTAGTGTTGTGACTTCATGCTAATTCATAAGTGGAATATGAGAGACAATAAAAATCGATAGCTGTGGTGCTCTTAAGTGTTTAAGTTACCACCTATACTCACCTAAAGCACTTTCATAGTTTTGTTTGATACTTAAATCCACAAACATAATGAGAAATCGAACTATTGTATAAAGACAACTCTGACATTTAGCTACATTTAGACTTGATAAGTCATCATAAAGGAAAATCAGACATGAATGGGCTATTAAACTTCAGGGACATTTTCAGGGCAGTCAGAGGTCCTCTGTGGGGGGTTTGCTGCTACAGATTATAAATGCTGACTATGTGTTTTTGCCCAGAGCAAATGGCAAGATGTCACAAATAGCCAAACTGTAAGTAAATTACTAAACATCACCATCACTGTCTACTTACCAGCAAAGGCAAAACCAAAGATCTGTTCACTCTATAACAAAAGACAAAAATACAGAATGAGACAACTCAAATCAGCTCCAGAGTCAATAGTGCATCACTCTCTGTAGTCAAAAAGATTCAGGAAATTTCTTTGTTTACCACAGCTGGAATACAAACAACAACTCTGTTTTCTTTTTCTACACCTTAATAAAGATCACTCTCCTCATAAAGGTAATATGAAATTTTATCCATTTGCAATAAGCCACACAAGTTTCTTAGTCATGTAATGCTGTAAAATTTAGGTTCGATAACATAACAGAGTAGATATCATAACCAGTGATTTGCTATTTAAAAGCATACAACAATCACAAATGATGCCTTGTATATAATGTTTGTAGGCTTTAAAATTTGAGGTGGCCTGCATTGAAATTCTATTAAAACAAAAACAAACAGAGTCTGGAAACTTAAACCAAGATGTGCTGCTACAATAACTTACTGTGAATATTGTATGGTCCAACAAAAACCACACACTGAGGTTAGAGCAGACAGTTTCTTTAAACCTGCTTTAAAGACTTCACATGCACTCAACTCAAATTTATGCCACATTAGATGTTCCGTAAACCCCAAAATTATCAAATCCCCATGTCTGTGTGTAGTTGCCTGGAACAACAGTATATCATAATATCTCAGGAGTCGTTAAGGTAAAAGTAAACAACAATTTACTAAGCATGATGGGGCGATCGTGGCTCAAGTTGGGAGTTCGCCTTGTAATCGGAAGGTTGCCGGTTCGAGTCCCGGACAGTCTCGGTTGTTGTGTCCTTGGGCAAGACACTTCACCTGTTGCCTACTGGTGGTGGTCAGAGGGCCCGGTGGCACCAGTGTCCAGCGCCAGTAAGTCAGTGCACCTCAGGGTGGCTGTGGCTACAATGTAGCTGCCATCACCAGTGTTGTAACAGAGACAGATGGAAAAGCTTCAGGACGCCGGCCCTTAAAGACTGAAATTTGTGACCCCTGCCCTATGTGAATATTTAATTTATTTATTTAAACTGCTAGTCGTGAGCCGCTCTAATGTGAAACAAACTCAGAGAGAGTTATAATTCTGGAAAGATTTACAAAGACCTGTGGGGGCTTTGCTGCTACAGATTATACAGATTTGGATACCCCAGAAAACAAAAATCCTCCCAGATGTTGTAGGTGAACAGACAAAATAAATGATTGGCCAAAAAGAACAACTCCTTTCTCACATTTGCCAAAAAATATCTTGATCATAACCAAGAGCTGTGCTGACTCACTGCACTAAACTGAATCTTCTATAGTGAGAGAAACATTACCAAAAAAACAACAACAATAAAGAAACAAACACCAGCAATAAAGTCAAACATGGTGCTGTTACTTTACTCCTTCAGGACCTACATCAAGCCATCAGGTCCTGAGCTTCGTTTAATCACACTTGGGATTCACAGCAGGAAATTGATCTAAAGCACACGAGCAAGTCCAGCTCTGAATGGTAAATGGCCTGTATTTATATATCGCTTTACTAGTCCCCAAAGCGCTTTACACATCCAGTCATCCACCCATTCACACACTGGTGATGGCAGCTACATTGTAGCCACAGCCACCCTGAGGTGCACTGACAGAGGCGAGGCTGCTGGACACTGGCGCCACCGGGCCATCTGACCACCACCAGTAAGCAACGGGTGAAGTGTCTTGCCCAAGGACACAACGACCAAGACTGTACAAGCCGGGGATCGAACCAGCAACCTTCCGATTACAAGGTGAACTCCCAACTCTTGAGCCACGATCGAATGAAACAAAACTCTTGGTGTAGACTAATTAGAGTCTGTACTTGAATGGAATTGAGACAGTTGGTATGACTTGAAAACCCTATATTGGACCTTAATTAAGACAATTCTGAAAGTAGAGTGGACCAAAATCCCCTCAGTGATGTAAACCAGACATTACTAATTACTGTAAATGCATGATGGTACTTGTTGCTCATTAGATTATCTTACGTTGTTCTGGCTTGTTTTACTCTGCTTCATACATAAAATCATGACTTTAAAAATGCTTTTGGGTATTCATCCAGGTTCTCCCTGTTACATGATATGAAACATGTGACAAAAGCATAAACAAAATAAACCTGCAAGGAAGAAAGACTTTTCCCAGCACTGTATTTCAAACACAACCTTTACATACCAAACTAAGACGATCAGATCACCAGTATAGAGAAATGAAACAATACATCAGATCACTGTGTAATGATTCAGACTTTTGACCCTCTTTACACTCAATCCAGCTTACTGTGACAAAAATTAACCATTAAGATCCTCGATTTCCTAAAGCCTTTAACTTACTGCACACCAAACATGAAAAACATTAGTTGTAGGGTCTCACATGGCTATAACATGTATAATAAAAGCATTCACTACTACAGAAGTGCAAAGAATAGGCACCAATATTTATTGGCACAATGCAGGATATACCAAATATTTCCTACAAAGAAGCTTTGTGGCTCAAACATTTTCTATCACAAGTCAGTTTTAATAAAATTTGAAAAACCGTAACTTTAAATTTCATTTCATATTAAAAATATTGTATACAAAAAATGATAGTCTACATAAATTACACACTGGCTTTAATATAGCAAAGATTATCGACTCAGAACTTATTTTTTTTAAATTATTTTTCAAGTGTTTAAGCTACCACTTCCATTCACTCATGTTCTGACTTTAATGTAATACATGAGCAGAATATGAGACACAATATAAATCAATAGCTGTGGTGTTCAAGTTACCACTTATACTGACTCACCTAAAACATGTATGATTTGAGAAGCCATCAAAATTAAAATCAGACATAAATGGTCTATTAAACTTCAGGGACATTTTCAGGGAGAGACATAGGTCCTGTGTGGGGGCTTTGCTGCTACAGATTATAAATCCTGACTATGTGTTTTTGCCTGTCAGTCAATGGATGTCACAAAAAGCCAAACTATTGTATGCTAATTGCTAAACATGTTACACAATGCCGGGTTTATATTGCTTCAGTTACAATGACTGTTTACTTACCAGCAAAGGTAAAACTAACGATGTATTTCACTCTGTGTAACAAAAGACAAAGAGGAAAAAATACAGAATCAGACAACTAAAATCAGCATCAGTTAAGATTCAGTTAACTTGTATGATATATTTGTAGGCTTTAACATTTGAGGTGGCCTGCATTCAAATTCTACTTCCTGAAAATATTATCAAGTGCACACAGTATCATTTAATATGCTGATGTTTTAAAATAAATATCTATACACCTTATTAGTAATATTAATGGCCCACTGCTGCATTTTATTTATTTGAAGGTGGCCTTTTTTATTTCATAAATTTTTCATAAAGTGAAAAGTTAAACAGAGCTGTAGATTTAGGTTGCATTTAGTTCAGTTTCAGTTTTATTTGTCATATGCAAGTTAGCACAGGGTCAACATTGCAATGAAATGTGTTCGACGAGCAGCAGTCACTCAGCAGCATGATACAGTAGGAGAAAATATAATAAAATAAAAAATAGAGAAATAGTAAGGAGCAAAATATTACAAAGACATGGTAAAAGAGGAAAGGTGACTAAATATATGTATCTATAAATATAAATATATGTACACTAGTGATTAAATAAGAAAATGCGGGCCTGAACAAACAAGCTTTTGTTAAACAGTTTTTAAAAATTTGAAAAGTCTCCTTCTCATTAAGAGATGTTATTATTCTTGTATTTAATATGTATTTTATCCTCTCTCTCTCTTCCATTAATTAACCCCCAACACAGACACACGCGCGCACATGCTCGTGTCCAAATTCATAGGCTGCATTTGTAGACCGATCACGTCACAGCGACGCGCCGAAGGCTGTCCAAATTCGTGGACTCCTCCAAATGCAGCCGACAAATGTGTCCTCCTTTTCCCCGAAATTGAAGGATAGGTCGTGTGTGTCCTTCGTGGCCCACCATATCCCAGAATTCATAGTGCGGCCCAGCCAAATTTCAGTTTCCAACAATGGCTGCCGCTACTTAGTTTTAAAGTTACTCTTACTAATCTTTCTGAGTCACAAAATAAACTTTTAACATATTTTCAGACCGGAAAGTACCTGTGTAAACATCAAATATCTGCTCGGTTTATCAAGATATTGCATATTTGCAAAAGTGCTTCAACGTTTTTGGAGACGACTGTTACCCACCAGCTCGATAGCTCGCCGGGAGCTCAAGGGTCACTGAAGCCGCCGAGAACGGCATAACTCCGGGACATCATTTTCAGATCACCGCGGACTTTCGATACCCGGGTTAAACCTAATATATAAGTCACTTAGACAACCTAAAAAAATTGTTTGGCTTTTTTCAGTGTTTTCTTTTTTCGTGAGTAAATCGGTTTGGCTGAGATTAAAGTGATTAGATAAAATAAATACAATACAATACAATACAATTTTATTTATATAGCACATTTAAAAACCCGAAGGCACACCAAAGTGCTTCACAGTAACATGTAGAGTCAACATAAATCAATAACAGGGTACAAATCAGGCACTAGCACAGACAGGATAGAGGCACTAACAGACCAGGAGATTTAGGTAAATACAAAATCTGATGAGACAAAAACAGCAGTAAAATTAATAAAAATAATAATAAATTTAATAAAATCTAATAAAAGATTTAACAGATTAAAATTTAAAAGATTAAAAGGGTGTTAACTGGTCAGGAAAGCCAAGTCAAACAGATATGCTTTTAATCTTGATTTAAAGGATTGGACAGAATCCAAGGCTCGAATAGAAGCAGGGAGGCTATTCCAAAGTTTGGGTGCAGCTGAAGCAAAGGCACGATCGCCTCTGGTCTTCAGTCTAAGCTTAGGTTGGGCCAGAAGTAATTGATCTGATGATCTTAATGCACGACAAGGGGTGTGCAAATTAAGGAGATCAGTGAGGTAGCTGGGTGCAGTGTTATTCAGGATTTTAAACGTGAGTAACAAGATTTTAAACTCAATACGATATTTGATTGGTAACCAGTGTAGATCGACAAGAGCTGGGGTAATGGGGTCAAACTTCCTAGTTCCAGTAAGAAGGCGAGCCGCAGCATTCTGAACGAGTTGCAGCCTTCGAAGAGAGAAGGCTGGGAGACCACAGTAGAGGGAATTACAATAATCTAACCTGGAGGTCACAAAAGCGTGGATAAGTTTTTCCAGGTCCCTATGTGGTATATAATGCTTAGCTTTAGAAATCTGGCGCAGTTGAAAAAAACCAGATTTAACTACAGATGATACTTGCTTATCGAGCTTAAAGGAGCTATCCAAATAAACACCCAGGTTACGCATAGAGTCAGAGAGAGAGTTAGCTAGGGGCCCCAGCAGGGCAACAAGCTGGTCTCGAGGAATATGGCTGTCGAACACCATAACTTCAGTTTTTTTCTCATTTAAAACAAGAGAATTTTCTGACAGCCAATCTTTAACCTCACTCAGGCAATCATACAGAGAGTTCAGTGATGCTGACAAATCATCAGTCAGTTGACAGTAGATTTGAATGTCATCAGCGTAAAAGTGATAGGAAATATTGTATTTTTCAAATATGGAGCCCAAGGGTAGCATATACAAAGAGAATAATAAAGGGCCCAAGACAGACCCCTGGGGCACACCACAGCAGAGAGGGGCAACAGAGGAAGAGTATCCTCCTATCACAACAGAGTAGGATCTGTCAGTGAGGTAAGAATTGAACCAATTAAGGGCAGAACCCTTGATGCCTACAACATGCTCTAGCCTCATCAAGAGTATATTATGATCAACCATGTCAAAGGCTGAAGACAGATCCAGTAAAACTAAAACGGCAGGGCGACCAGAGTCAGCGAATATAAGAAGATCATTATAGACTCTTAGCAGGGCCGTTTCAGTGCTATGGTGAGGCTTAAAACCAGACTGGTATTTGTCTGTGATATTATTTGCAACTAAATAAGCCTGTATTTGGAGAAAGACGGCTTTCTCTAAAATTTTTGATAAAAACGGAAGCTTCGAGATTGGCCTATAATTGGCAGGGTCTTTCTGATCAAAATTACTTTTTTTAAGAACGGGGTGCACTACCGCATGTTTAAAAGCAGTCGGGACACAGCCCACAAACAATGATAAATTCATTAAGAATAAAATGCAAGGCCCAATTTCCTCAAAACCTTCCTTGATAATTCGGGATGGAAGGATATCATGCACAGAATTCGAGTTTCTCAGTTTTTCAATTATTCCCTTAAGAGTGGGGAGTGATAGCAGCTCAAAGTGAGAAAAGGTGGACATGCATCCTAAAACCGGAACGGGATTCAGCACAAGAGAGTGAGAGTGTGAAGCCTTCAGTAATAAAACTTTCCCACTAAAATGATTAAGAAATTGTTCACAGAGAGCCTGAGAGGCCGAACTCAAAGAGTCCGGACAGGGATTTATCACTGAATTAAAAATTTTGAATAACATTCGGGGGTTGTGGCTATTAGTCTCAATAATGTCTGATAGGAAAGCTGCTTTAGCTGCCTTTACGGAGTTCTGGTAGAGAAAGCGGCTCCTACAAAGAATGTCATAGGATATTTGAAGCCTATCTTTTTTCCACCTCCTTTCGGATTGACGGCAGACACGACGTAAAGCTCGTATAGTGTCATTTAGCCATGGTTGATGAGAAGTTCTGGGACGCTTCATCTTTTTAGGGGCCACAATATCTAAGATGGCACAACTGGTGGATAGCATAGCATTGACAAAATCATCAACCAATGGAGGTGTGTAACAGTTTAAGTCAGTGAAGTCTGGATCAGAAAGGGCAAAGTTTAAGAAGGTCGTAATGAAGTTAGCCACAGTCTCAGAATTAATGATACGTACAGGGCGATGACAGCCTTTAGAATTTAAGTCAATTGCACGTAGCTCAACATCAAACATGACCAAAAAATGGTCAGAAATACCAGCATTATCAATGTCCATAGTAGAAATATCCAGTGCATATGAGAGGACCAAATCCAAAGTATGGCCTTTAAGATGAGTTGGTTCCCTGACCCACTGTGTAAGATTAAAAGAGTCAATTAGGGCAAGAAAATCCTTGGCTAGGGGGTCATCTGCACAACAAATATGTATGTTAAAATCACCAGTGATAAGAGCTTGATCATAACTCAATAAAAAAAGAACCTAAGAAGTCAGCAAATTCACAAATAAAAGACCTATTGTATTTAGGTGGTCGATAAATCACAGCACATAAAGTCGCCGGAGGTCCGGCAAGCTCCAATAGTTGGACCTCGAAACTAGAGTAGGTAGGAGAGGGCAGCTGCCGAACTTTAAGTTTGTTTTTAAAAACGGAGGCCACGCCTCCACCTCTTCCCGAGGGCCTCGGTGAACTGAAGAATACACAGTCCGGTGGTAGTAGCTCTGCAAAGGAAGAGGACTCACCAGGACGAATCCAAGTTTCAGTCAATAACAGAGCATCAAGTCGAGAGGTGAGGAAGAGGTCATTTAAGATGAAGGTTTTATTCACCAGCGATCTTACGTTTAATAAAGCCATCCGAGAGATCGGCATCTTATCTCTGCTGGAAGTACGTCTTAGCTGGCTTAGATGCCTGTGCCGTACACCATCACTAGTGGACCCAATCCAAACACGAACAGGCAAAGAGATTACCGGAGAGACCGGACAGGCTTGTTTACCGACCGGACAGATCCAGCGATGGTTGAGCAGCCTGAAGGGTGTTGGATCCCGAGCGGATGGAAGTCGTATAATCCCTGCGGTGGTGAGGGAATTAGTAGCAGCTGATACTTTAAGGTAAGCCTTTAAGCGAACACGAAACCCACTCCGTTTGCCCCGCTTCCTATAGCGCTTCTTAGGCGGGGAGCAGAGAGGGGGACCGTATGAACCAGTGGAAGAGATGATACGTGGAAAGGTAGCGTCTCCCAAATTCCAACCTTGATCCAACCCAGCATAGGGAGGGAAACGAAGATTTAACAGAGTATCCCGGTCATAGGTGATTAATGCATAACCATCTCGGGGGCATAGTGCCAGAAAGATAACAAATAATAAACAAATATCAAGGAAATTGATATCCTTGAGAGATCGACAACAGAGACGAGGACGGCCTGCCGTACACACTGGCGCCATCTTGAATCAGGTGGATCACATCCTAGCAAATTAATAAAACTGTATTAATCCCCCGGGTGGGTTCCTACTTGGTTTTCACACAGCTGACTAAACGTCAAACAAAAAACTGATTAAAAATAAGTTTGAGATGGTCGAGAATTTACGCCTAGATAGCAAGGAGCAGACGCCGAGTTTATTCAACTCCACCGAGACAGCGGTGACGCTAATCAGAAGGCTAGACCGTCCAATTTCCCCAGCCGTTTACTTCCGGCCTACCCGACCTTCCGAGGACCCGGCCCACTGTTGGGTCAGAGGCGGTAAAATGGCTCCTTTAAAGTTGCAGAACCTGCCGCTTCAATTGTACCGCCATGGTTCTAAGATGGCGGCACATTACATACCCTTACAGCCTAAATAATGAGGCGGTTTTAACCGACTGATTTGTTAGAATTAACTGCACCTTCCGTAACAGACTCAGAAATACTAACACGCCGAATGAAGCTAATTTAACAACACAATTAAGTGTAGCATACAGTCAAATGAACCATTGTCATTTCAAACTGGGTCTATAAAAGCGCTAGGCGTTAGCATTGGGTTGTCAGGGCTAGCTTCTCAAAAACTCCTTTAAAATAGAAAATTGACAACTTCTCACTAAAAAAGCAGACATTGTATTGCTTTAATATGACTTATACTTTGACTGGCTTTATAAGTCACTAACAACAACTCGGTGAATCACTCAAACAAATAATAAAGGTTTCAGAGAAGACAAGAGAAGCAGCTTACCGGGAGCGATCCGGGGGAAAGTGGGCGGAGGTTCAGAAGTGAGCCAGAGACGTAAGAAAAAAGAGGCGTTCACTGGTAGTGGGAAATGACATAAAATGGACCTTGAGAACGTAAAAAATGTAATGTAAATGTATATTTAATAATAATCTTACAGTATTTTTTTCCACAGAAAAAAACTAGCAGAAATTATTTTTTTTAAGGTGAATAAATATTTCAAACATGATTATTTAATTTTGAATTAATGATTAAAAGTCATAAATCAATATAAGGTCATTGTGTTAAAATGTGCTGTATTAATATAGATTTATTTAACTGACTGAAGCAATGACAACAGTCTTCTCCTGAACACCAACACCAAGGAGGTGGTAAAGAGTTCACCAGACCTAAAAAAAAAAACCCAAAAAACAATGCAGGACAGTCTGCAAAGATGTCGAGTCAGTCAGACATTGTGAAGAGCAGATGAGGAAGAAGTTGTAATCTAAAATGGAGAACAATAAATACAGCCACCTAAGCATCCAGGACAAGATGAACTGCAGTGAGAGGGTCATCTCACTGCACTGCAGGACTCAGAGGTTCAGGAGGGTCTTTATCCCCATTGCCATGAGGCTTTTTAACAGCAATGTTCTTCACATGTTCTTCTCACATTTATTTCTTTTATTCTAATAAACATTGGTAGTAATCATATGAATTCTGAGCTAAATGGACTTGCCCTGATAGGCTTCAGCCAGCACAGAAGCTAATACACCACAACACTTAGGGAAACTGAAAATGACTGTTATTAATGTTTTCAAACTGTTTAAGAAAAACATATATAATCTTTCAGCCTTCTAAAAAACACACACATAAAAACAGTATTATATGATGTTGAACATACAGATAGGCAGTTGTTGGCCTACAGGAGGAGTGTTCTTTATCAAAGTTTTTAAGTGCTTAAAAAGTCTGTTAAGCTCTGTACAGAGCATGCAATTTAACTGTACATTAGAGAGTGTTTTATAAACCATGTCTTCTGTTTCATTTAATAAACATGAGACTGCTTTATGCATTTTCAGTTATTTATTAGATTTCATCAGATTACAAAACACTTAGCATAAGAATGCAATTGATACTATAACTTTTAAATATTGTTTAAATGAATGAACATAGCAACTTGAACATTTTAAAAAATACAAACAAAACTAAACGAACTATATTTATATATATAGATCTATATATATATATACATATCTATATCTATATATATATCTATATCTATATATATCTATATCTATATATATTTATTCTGGGTTTTTTATGTCTACTATTTGTTTTCCTATGATTTTTACAGCAACGGTGATTGTGTCCTTCTCAAACTCCTCCTCGTAGGGCTTCCACATTTCCTCGTCAATGAAGAGGGTTTCTCCCGTTTGAAGGAGAACCTGCAGCTGAGTGGACTGCAGTGCACTGCACTGCTCTGCAGTGTCCACACCAACTATGGTTATTTCAGTCCTTTCATCTTCCTTTGTCTGTCGATACACAAAAAGCATATATTTAATATGGTAATCACGTCTTGATGCATGCTCAATGATCCATGTAAGTAAATCCCAAAAGGTTGATTCTGTTCGTCTGGACGTAGCATTTTCAAGTGGGAGAAATGTTTGGTCACTCATCCAGGTGACTTCTTCAGTCTCTTTTACCCAGTCTTTTAAACAGTACATTGCATAATGACTCAAACTAGCCCACTGAAGGAACAATAGGCTGGGAGGTCAGTTCATTGGTCAATAATATACAAATTGTCATGGGCACTGATCAAAGATCACAGAAACCTGCAGTCTGCTGAGACTGAAGAAGTCACTTGGATGAGTGATGAAACATTTCTCCCACTTGAAAATGCTACGTCCAGATGAACAGAGTCAATCTTTTGGACCACCTATAATTCTAAACATTTTGGTAAATGACATTGCTATTACATGTTGGTACAAACATATGGCTTCTTCATACCTCAATCTTTGTATACGAAGTCGCCTGGAGCTGTACTCCATAGGCAGAGCGGTGCACTTTGACATGGGAGATCTTTATCTGATCTCCCACATCAATATCAACAACTGCCGCCTCCCTCCACAAGGAGACAGTCATGGTATGCCCATCCTGAAATCACAAAAATGACAGAATGAAAGATTTATTCATTAACTAATAGAAATCTCAAATATGCCTATTTTCACCATTTTCAGTATTACACTTTAGTTGCACCATTACCTGCTTCAGCTGGAGCGTTCGTATGGGCACCACTTGTTTTCCTGAGAAAACTGTCCTCACTGCCGAACACTGAAAATTCAATTAAAATATAATGTCAGTTATAGTGATTGCATAAATCTGTGTCTGTACATCTAGGTGCTTCTTTCCTGACTTACTACATCTATTATTTTATTATTGTTGTTAATGATAAATCTACAACCATCTACAAAATAATATTGGTTGATCTTGTTCTCACAATTTTGTGTTTGTTTGAAAAGAACAATAAAATTATTATTTTTACTATTAAAGACAAAAAAGTAATGGTTTCTTTGAAAACCTAAAGCAATATCAATTCTGATGGAACCACAAATATTTACCTCCACAACCTCCCCTTCCACTGTCATGAGCCCTCCAGATGTTGGGCTCATCTTAAGTGGCGTTGGTGGGGAAGGTGGCTCCAGAAGCTCCTCCGCCTTTTTGACGAGGGCCTCTGAGACTGGAAGGGCAGGAGCTTTAAAAAACTGTGTCTTTGACGTGATGTTGATGAGGTAAGGGGGAGCTTGGCCCCTCAGCTCATGTCCCCTCATCATGTAGGACATGTCCTGTTTCACTTTGGAGGAGAACTCTTCAAATAAAGTGATTTTTACCACTGTTTCACCATCGGTGATTGCGGCCACTTTATTTTTTTTTGTTAGAAGTGGTTTGACCCCTCCATCCTGGATGTCCCAGCTGATCACCTGATAAATACATAAATAAAGAAATGTATTTCTATGATCTTACTCCATAGCCACGTTCATACATGTGAAAGTCTACATCATATGATTGTTGGGGTTTTCTCTGTATTTATTATTGTACAATCTACTGTACAATATAAAGCACCTTAAAGCGACTGTTGTTGTGATTTGATGCTATATAAATAAAATTGAATTGAATCACCTTTAGCTGGTCGCAACATTTTAACACCCGGATGTGAATGGGTGGGGGCCGGAAGTACGGCGTCTCAGGCCGGTTATCGGTCAATTTCCTTAAGGCCATTCTGAAAAAAAAAAAAAAAGCAAAACAAACACATTAACAGGTTCATACATTTCTGCTGGATCCAGTTCTGATAGAATACAGTAACACCTGTTGCTGTCATGTCATCTCTTCACATTTTGATATAAAACAAACACATCATGAACTTCCTCAACCCTAAGTGTGTTTCTGAGGTTCCTGCTCGATATTTACATACCTGAAAACATTTCAATATTTCTGTGAAATCACAAATTATCTTTACAAAATGTTGGTCTGAAAATTAATTTAATGCTTATGAGCCTTCATAAAATACATACCAATATTACAGCACATGTAAGTATATCCAATTCACTCTGGATGGAACGCAGAAAAAAAATCACAATTTTCTTTTCCCCACTTAATTTTTTTCAGATAATAATTAAAATAATTATTAATTAAAATAATACTTGAAAATAGGTTACAGTGGACAATAGAAAACAATGAATCATCATAGGAAGATTATCTGAAAAAGGATTCATGCTCCTGAAGTGAAAAACAGCAACATTACAGACATCTTAAAGATTACCTGCCTGCCTGCCCTTCCCCCTCCCCCAACACACACAGGGCAGGTGCGCACACACACAAACACAAACATAGTGCACCTGCTTGGTCTCTGTGGCTTTAGTTCATATTGGCTCCCCTTTTTAATCATTTGAGCCGATAAAATTATAGAATTACTGTCCCTGCTTTTAGGTCAGTCCCGCCCTCCTTAACTGGGCAGAAAATGGCAATTTATTTGACCAGAAACAGCTCTGTGGGAGATGACCACCACCCTTTGCACCAGGCAGTGGAAACATTGGAGCTGAATAGATTTCTTTTTATATATGTTCCTGTCAACTATTCCTCCTGTCTGCTATCTATATTGTCTTCCGGCACAGTACAATTTCATGACAATACAGGGCTATGAATACGATAAATACTTAGCTATACTCCTATTGGTTACTCAGCTGCTGTATAGAATGGGAAAGTAATTGGCTTGCAAAGTTGGGAGGCGGTTGCTAGGGCAGAGTGCCAGCCTTAAGCAATTTTTTCCTACTAACAGCCCAAACATAAGGTCTTAAAGTTTATAAAACTGTTATAGATCTGGAGGATTTGTCTGATTCTGTAAGATCTTAATATTTCATAAAAAAATAGATGCCATTTTCATGAATACATTCAGATAGTTTTTTCAATTAAATATCCCTGAAACAATAAGTTCATCAAACTATGACACCTACAAATACATTGCTATCAATACTAAATGTGAATTTATCAAAAGTGATTTTTTTTTCTTCGAGAGAAAAATGAAGATACACATATATAAAACATTCGTAGGCCGATAGAAAAGTCAGACCAAATTTTCGGGGTACTTTGACAGTCTTTATATTTACAGGAACTTAAATGGCTAGATTTTTTTTTATCTTTCACTACATTATAATGTGTTGTACATAGTATAAAGGCACTAAAAAAACGGCTCCAATATCAATACTTACGTTTTACGAAGTTCTTAATACCACAAGAGCACAAAGTAGACGAGCTGTGACTGGTTTCTTCAGAAGTTTCTTCAGAAAGACCGGGAAAGGGACCGCTGGTCTTTTATGTTACAAATTTTGATGTAATCTGTTGCCACCCGCCTGATTGGCTAACTATGATTATTGTTTTTCCCAACTGTACTGCCTTGTGTTGATTTTGTCCCTTTAAGGCGGTTTTTGTTGGTGATCAGACCCTATTCTTGTCTAATTTGAATTATGAAATTATCAGTACTATTTTATAAGTCTCAAACTTACAATTTAAAACGTATAAAATTACTGGTCTTTTTATTTTTTATTTTTTATGTAGTTAATGTAGTTATGTAGTTTTTTTAAAGTTCGACTCCTAAAGCCCTGCATGTATTTTTTAGATGAGCTTTTATTTTGAAAGTGGCGATCTCTTTTCCTGGTGTCATGGGAAAGCACGCCCGACAGATCCACGTTACTGCTTGTCCCCGGGACAGAGTGCGGGAAATCAATGCGGTTCAAATACGTTCATGGACGCAGGAGTGCTGATTCCCTCCAGATTTCGCCCGAAGGCGCAGGTTTCAAGGCTGCACACAGTGACTGAGCATCCGAACATTTCAAAATTCAAAGGTTCAAGCTTCAAGGTTTTACTTCAAAAAGGTAAGCCAAACTTGGTCAACACATGACAGGAAAAGGTAAATGTATTAGCTATGTTAAATATAAGTGCCTAATCATGATAGCTTGCTGTAGGGTAAAACACTTAAGGTCAGAAATCTTTACAGTTGTGTTCATTGTAAAGCTGTTGTTTAGGGTATGTTTAAAATAATGTATTATGTAGTTGCACCACCACAGTTATGAAACTGAGAAATGTAATGATGTAAAAGCTATAGCATGGTTGGGGTTTTGGCTTGGTGAGCTTACAGCCTCCTTAAAATCTGTCAGAATTATGTGCAGACAGACTGTTTAATTCATATAACCATTTAATTCAACAAATATATGAAGAAATATGTCAAAGTTAGTATGACTTTAAATATATCATGAACAACATTGATGTAAAGAAAATTTACCAAACTTTACCAAGTATAACTACAACTCCCAGAATGCACTGGACGAGGGACCAGGTTGGGCCTGCTGCTCTGGCCAGCTTACCCATGGGGGCAATGACAGTGGGAGTTTACACGCTAGGAGTTTTTGCAAGCATGCAAAAAAACCCCGCAATAATATCACGGTTTCTTTTAGGCAAAAATCCAATTCTATAGTAAAGAGACACAGCAGAGACTCGGGATGAAGATTTGTATGAGTTTGTAGTGAGCCATCTGCTGAGCAGGGAAATAGCAATACTGACATGCAGTGTTGGGGAGTAACGGAATACATGTACCGCCGTTACGTATTCAGAATACAAAATATGAGTAACTGTATTCCGTTACAGTTACCGTTTAAAAAGGTGGTATTCAGAATACAGTTACTTTGTTGAAATAAATGGAATACACGGCGGTACTTCCCGGTTTCATGTTGTCGCGGGTCAGGACTGTTTGGGTTTGTTTGACAGCTACAGTTAAGCCCATAATTATTCATACCCCTGCCAAATTTTGACTTAAAGTTACTTTTGTTCAACAAGCAAGTTCTTTTTTGAACAGAAATGACACAGGTGTCTCCCCAAAGATAATAAGACGATGTACAAGAGGCATCATTGTGGAAAAAAATATTTCTCAGGTTTTATTTATATCTTAGCAAAAAGTATCATGTCCAGAATTATTCATACCCTTCTCAATAATCAATAGAAAAAAGCCTTTATTGGCTATTACAGCAATCAAACGCTTCCTATAATTGCAGACCAGCTTTTTGCACGTCTCCACAGGCATTTTTGCCCATTCATCTTTAGCAATGAGCTCCAAATCTTTCAGGTTGGAGGGTCTTCTTGCCATCACCCTGATCTTTAGCTCCCTCCACAGATTCTCAATTGGATTCAAGTCAGGACTCTGGCTAGGCCACTGCAAAACGTTACTGGTGTTGTCTGCTAACCATTTCTTCACCACGTTTGCTGTATGTTTTGGGTCATTGTCGTGCTAAAATGTCCACTGGTTCCCAAGGCCAAGTTGTTCTGCAGACTGCCTGATGTTGTTGTTGAGAATCTTCATGTATTGCGCTTTTTTCATGGTGCTGTTTACTGTGATCAGGTTCCCTGGTCCATTGGCTAAAAAACACCCCCAAAGCATTAGGTTCCCACCACCATGTTTGACAGTGGGGATGGTGTTCTTTGGGTTGAAGGCTTCTCCATTTTTATGCCAAATGAAGGCAACATCATTGTGACCAAATAATTCAATTTTTGTTTCATCTGACCATAACACTGAAGACCAGAAACCTTCTTCTTTGTCCAGATGAGCATTTGCAAAGGCCAAATGAGCTTTTGCATGCCTTAGAAGTGCCTGGAGAAGTGGCGTTTTCCTTGGTCTGCATCTGTGGAACCCAACAGTGTCCGTTGGACTGTCTGCCTTGAGACATTGCCACCAGCAGAGCCCAGATTCACCAGAATGGCCTTGGTGGTGATCCTTGGATTCTTTTTCACCTCTCTCACTATTCTCCTGGCCAGCACAGGTTTCACTTTTGGCTTCCGACAACGTCCTCTGAGATTTTCCACAGTGCGAAACATCTTGTATTTTTTAATAATACTTTGCACTGTAGCCACTGGAACTTGAAAACATTTGGATATGGCCTTGTAGCCCATTCCTCACTTGTGAGCAGCCACAATGCACAGCTGCAGGTCCTCAGTGAGTTCCTTTGTCTTAGCCATGAATGTCCACAGACCACCTGCAGAGAGCTGCTATTTTTCACCTGTTGAGTTGATCAAAACAGCTATTTCCAATTAATCAGGGTAATTAGGATGCTTTAGAACAGCTTTGACTATTTGGAATGGATGGAACTTTGGATTTTCCCAGAGACTGTGACAGTTTGTAAAGGGTATGAATAATTCTGGACATGATACTTTTTGCTCAAATGTAAATAAAAGCTGAGAAATATTTTTTTTCCACAATGATGCGTCTTGTACATCATCTTATTATCTTTTGTGAGACGCCTGTGTCATTTCCAGTCAAAAAATAACTTGCTTGTTGAACAAAAGTAACTTTAAGTCAAAATTTGGCAGGGGTATGAATAATTATGGGCTTAACTGTACGTTCTGTTGTTCCAGGCGGCAGCGTTACGGTTGCCATGGTTACAGGGTGACGCGCTCTCTCTCTGCGTGTTTCCTGGGTGAGAGAGCGCTTTTTTGTTGTTGTTGTTGTGCTAAGCTAAAAGGCAGAATGCTACAGGCATAGCTCTAAAGCATGTAGCCTGATGGGCAGTGTAGTCCGTGCTGCAGGGAGAATGGACTACCATACACGTTATGTGTCTGTGAGCGAGGGAGGGAGAGAAAGGAAAAGTCCGAGCTGTCACGGAGCAAAAACGGGAGCTGGAAGCATGTAAATATAATAATAACCACAGCAGCCAAGAAGAGTGCCTGAGGAGCCCATTTGTAAGTAAGCTATTAAGACTCAACTGTACACTGTGTTCGTGTTTTCCTCCGGAAAAAATAAGTTCCGTTGGAGAAGCCTTTCAACGCCTCTCTCTGTCTCCCGCAAGCAAAGTTGACCCAGACAACAAAGTAAAGCTAGTTTTCGGCTACCAGCCCGACACGGAACCCACCGTATTAGCCAGAGGTCCCTTTACTACGTTTCGGAGCCGCGGACCTTCAGTAACAGTAATAAATCACAGCAATAGGACATTCATGTAGTTGTAAACAGCACGATAATATATTAAGTATTCCAAAGTATTCAGAATACGTTACTCTCATTGAGTAACGTAACGGAATACGTTACAGAATACATTTTGGGGCATGTATTCAGTATTCTGTAGTGGAATACATTTTAAAAGTAACCTTCCCAACACTGCTGACATGTATGCTGCACTGACGCTATTTGCAGTCCAGTTACATTTGTAAGAGAAGCTGTAGGTGATATAACATGTTTTCAGTAAATCGCTTACATTTTGCCTGAAAACAGAGCAGACTAAAGAGCTCACTGTCATTGTCCAGAGTTTGATCACTCAGTGTCTATGTTTTGTGATTATTAATATTCTTTGTTTTAATTCTTTTTCTGGTTACTTGTTGTTATTTGCAGTGTTTACATGTTCTCTGTGCATTCCTTGTATTGTGTCTAGTGTTCTTGGTTCTATGTTCATGTTTCCTGTTTTACTTTCGTGAGTCTCGTGCTACGTGCTTGAGTGTAATCTCTTTTGCTTCCTCCTGGTCTCCTCTGATCAGTGTCAGCTGTGTCTCTCTCCTGTGTGATATTTCCATGTTTCCCTCTGTGTGTACATATAGGCTGTTTCCCAATTAAGAGACCGCACGCTTGAAGTACGCGCACTACATGTACTACGTATGGTGAGTACTATAAGTACCAGAAGTGCAGAAGTGAGAGGCTTGTGAAATGGGATGGTCTTGCCTTCCTTGCGCTGTTCAGGTTACCTAGCAACCATGATACTAACTGTGAGAAACGTTTCATACAGCATTGTGTCACATAAATGAAGGAGGAAAAATGTTTTTTTGGTTTTTAATTTTTGTCATGACATCACTTTGATTAGTTGAGTATCTGAGGCTGAGACCACAGGACTGTAAAACATGATAGTTGAGCTTCATTTCTGTACTGAACAGTCATTTAAGATTAGTTAGTAAATAACAATTAGCTAATGTTGTTCATGAGACTAAAGTCATCTCACTGTGGTAATGTAAATATAATATGGCCAATAATATATGTACTGTCAGATTATTATGAATATGATGTAACACTATAGATCAACTTACCTCAGAATATATAAAGCATATAAACAATTACAGCAATATGATGCAACAAACACAGCAGTGCTACTAATCCAAAATACTCAAAGCTTCATAGAACTGAAACAAACATTTATTTTTAGCTCCATTCTGCTGCTGATACATACTTTAGGTTTCTGAATATTAAACTTGTTGCTGCCTTTCATAGTGTGTAACTTGAAGGCCCTGAGTACTTTCTCCCACACTGAAAACACTGGGATGATAACATTATTTGAACATTACCTAATAAGACTGATTCAGGACAGACAATTAGTTATGTTAAACTTTCCTAGCAGTCCTTCACAAACAGGGAACAGTCTGTCTATTCTCTCCATCTGTCAGCTGCTGCTGGCTTTTCCTCCTCCTCTTCCTCACACACTGCTGAGTTTGTCCTGGTGGATCATCAGGGGTGCAAAGCCTCACAGATGATGTGCAGCAGTGGGTCCCTCAGTCTGTCCTCACTCTGGACACTTGCAGTTGTCACACATGGAAATCAAATGTGTGATAAGCTGCAGGATTCAAACACAAGTGTAACTTATAAATACATGTTCATACTTTTATTCCACAATCAGAGAGACAGAAACAGAGAGAGAGTGCAGGACAGACAGACAGGTGACAGTCTCAGGTGTACACACTGCTACAAAACAGCACAAGAGAAGGAGGATTTAGTGTTTGTGTTATTACGAGTGCTAAACAAGAAGAGTTCCCAGATGGTCCAGTGGACACATGTGTGACTCCTGTGATTAAAGCATCTTTCTTTTCAGCTTAACGAGTGAACCGTCAGCTCGTTCAAACACACGTTAAAGTCCGTTTGGCTCGATGCTAATGCATAAAACTTGTTCACAACATGGGTGAGAGTATAGATTATATATATATATATATATATATATATATATATATATATATGTATATATATGTATATATATGTATATATATGTATATATGTATATATATGTATATATATATATATATATATAGATAGATATATAGATATATCTATAGATATATATCTATAGATATATATATAGATAGATATAGATAGATATAGATATATAGATATAGATATATAGATATAGATATATAGATATATAGATATATATCTATATGTGTGTGTGTGTGTCTGTGTATGTATTTAGAAGTAAAGGCTTTAAAACCAAGTTAACGCTGAAAGTACAAACATCACTGATGTCACATAACTTTGCCGACATGTGGCCAATGTTTTAATGTTCTTTGTTAAACATTCGCACATAAATAAGTGACGTCATATTCAGTACTTTCTTCTGACAGTTCACTCTTCGGCCGCTCCCTTCTGCCGTATTTTGTGGCAAAATTATCCACACCCATTGCCGCGCTATGAATTGTGGGATATATGGGACCACGAAGTGTGCACCGGACCACGCTTGATATTTGGGGAAATCGACGGCGCATTTGGAGTACACTTCGAATTGGGACAGCCGTTGTCCCGTGGCGGTGACGTAATCGCACTCAAAATGCATACTTAAAGTGTGCAGTCTCTTAATTGGGACACAGCCATAGTGTGTGTTCACCTCTGTTTGTCGTTAGATTGTCTACGTTCTACGTTCTCTGCTATGTATCAGCCCCTGTGTTTTCTCTGCTGGACATCCCCTCTGAGTTACCACGTCTCAGGTTTTCTAATGATGTTTCATGTGTAGCTTTCCCAGCTTAGGTTTTGTTTTTTCTTTTTTGTCTCTTTCTCCTAATTCCACATGCTTTGCCTCAGTAACTGTAACATTCAGATGACTACTATCCAATTATTTCTCTGATGCTTATGCAAGAAGAGCCTAATAAACTTAAAGCCACAAGACCGTAAATCAGAGGTATAACTGTATGAACTACAAAGTTTAAATGTTTTATCACAATCATAGTGTCCAGCTCACAAACAGCTGATTGTTTTAGCGTTTTCTCAGAAATATCAGATGCAACTAGTGATGTCACAGTGAAAATGAAATAATATTGAACAGTATAGAATCAGTTAGAATTTGCTTAAAATTCTACATGTTTTATTTTTAAAAATTGTGCAACATTTTGTTTTTCAGATGTTTTTGCTGAATTGATCAAGACTGACTGTAAGAGTGTAAACATCGAGTAACTATGATGTTCGAGCCCTCTCAAGAACAGGTAAATAGTCATTTAGAGATTCAATTTGTCCCAGTTACTTTGCCCTACTCTGTCTGTAAAGCTTCACTTTTGTCACACTTCCTGCCTCCAAGAAGCTGAAGTAGAACTCTGCACCAGAACCTTTTTGTGACTTTTGTGACATTTCTGGCAATGGTGTAATTGTTGGTCTTTTGTGAATTCTAAGTAGGTGATTACTGAAAGGCAAGAGAGAAACTGAAGGCATCAGGTGACCTGTGATATGTCAGAGCTACAGAGAGGAATATTTGTGACAAGTATCCAACATTTGGGGAAAAATAGTTTCAAAGGTGCATATTAAACAGGCAAGCTTTCATATTTAGAGGACAAAAACTATTACTTAGTTTTAATAATTATTATGTGGTTAAGTACTGGACTGTGTGCTTTTGAGGCCAAGTCACACAGGGTTTCTTAGCCTAGACTGATGAGTATTTGAAATGTCAGCAATTCTTGATTGTAACACCTTTTATTGTAGTTTTAACACTGATGAATCAGCTTTCATAAATGAAGCAAATGTTTCATTTATCTATATTAATAAGTAATGCTTAGTAGAGTCATCTTTGCTGAATCCAATGGTGAAACATGGAGAATTTCTCCTGTACTCTGAGTAGAGGTAGATTTGGTTAAAAACGATAAAAATAAGTATGGCATTTGACAAAATACTAAAGTGTTTTTGCTTCGCTTTTTGGAATGTTTGTAAGTTGTGCATTAAAAACTTCCCTTTTTAACCAGTGTCAAACAATGACAGGGTGACCAGTGTTGTCATCATCAGGGCAGGCCAGCACAGCAGGAAAAGTGAAATGGCCAGGCTGAGCGTTACAGTGGGATGCAAAAGTTTGGGCAACCTTGTCAATAGTCATTATTTTCTTGTATAAATTCTTGGTTGTTACAATGAAAAATGTCAGTTAAATATATCATATAGGAGACACACACAGTGATATTTGAGAAGTGAAATGAAGTGTATTGGATTTACAGAAAGTGTGCAATATTTTTTAGATAAAATCAGGCAGGTGCATAAATTTGGGCACCACAAAAAAAAGACATGAAGTCAATATTTAATAGATCCGCCTTTTGCAGAAATTACAGCCTCTAAACGCTTCCTGTAGGTTCCAATGAGAGTCTGGATTGTGGTTGAAGGTATTTTGGACCATTCCTCTTTACACAACATCTCTAGTTCATTCAGGTTTGATGGCTTCCGAGCATGGACAGCTCTCTTTAACTCACACCACAGATTTTCAATAATATTCAGGTCTGGGACTGAGATGGCCATTTGAGAACGTTGTACTTGTTCCTCTGCATGAATGCCTTAGTGGATTTTGAGCAGTGTTTCGGGTCGTTGTCTTGTTGAAAGATCCAGCCCCGGCGCAGCTTCAGCTTTGTCACTGATTCCTGGACATTGGTCTCCAGAATCTGCTGATACTGAGTGGAATCCATGTGTCCCTCAACTCTGACAAGATTCCCAGTCCCTGCACTGGCCACACAGCCCCACAGCATGATGGATCCACCATATTTTACTGTAGGTAGCAGGTGTTTTTCTTGGAATGCCGTGTTCTTTTTCCTCAATGCATTACGCCCCTTGTTATGCCCAAATAACTCAATGTTAGTTTCATCAGTCCACAGCACCTTATTCCAGAATGAAGCTGGCTTGTCCAAATGTGCTTTAGCATATCTCAAGTTTGTGCTGTGGGCGGAGAAAAGGCTTCCTCTGCATCACTCTCGCATACAGCATCTCCTTGTGGAAAGTGTGCCGAATGGTTGAACGATGCACATCTGCTGCAAGATGATGTTGTAGGTCTTTGGTGCTGGTCTGTGGCTTGACTCTGAATGTTCTCACCGTTCGTCGCTTCTGTCTATCCCAGATTTTTCTTGGTCACTTTCTTGCCACTTCCAGCCTTAACTTGAACTGAGCCTGTGGTCTTCCATTTTCTCAATATGTTCCTAACTGTGGAAACAAACAGCTTAAATCTCTGAGACAGCTTCCTGTGTCCTTCCCCTAAACCATGATGGTGAACAATCTTTGTCTTCAGGTCATTTGAGAGTTGTTTTGAGCCCCCATGTTGCTGCTCTCCAGAGAAAATGAAAAGAGGAGGGAAACTTACAATTGACCCCCTTAAATACTCTTTCTCATTATTGGATTCACCTGTGTATGTAGGTCAGGGGTCACTGAGCTTACCAAGCCAATTTGAGTTCCAACAATTAGTTCTAAAGGTTTTGGAATCAATAAAATGACAACAGTGCCCAAATTTATCCACCTGCCTGATTTTGTTTAAACAATTATTGCACACTTTCTGTTTATTTCACTTCTCAAATATCACTGGGTGTCTCCTATATGATATATTTAACTGACATTTTTTATTGTAACAATCAATTATTTATACAGGAAAATAATGACTATTAACAATGTTGCCCAAACTTTTGCATCACACTGTAAGTTAGGCATAGGCTGGGTGTTCAGTTCTCACCTGTTCCTGTTAAGGTAGACAAGTCCCCTTATTACCACTGTTTGTCTCACAACCAATACCATTTTTTTTCCTGAAGCCTAAAGCTCACCATATTGTTTTAATTAAACCTGCAGCAATGTGCTTTTTTTTTCTTAACAAAATGGCACATAAGAAAAAGGTTTAATTTTGACACTTAAATTTATTCCCAGAAATAACTTTTAATACTCAGGTAAATTTAATATCAGTTATTTGTACTCAAATGCTATTTATTAAAATTATTTATACTTATATTAGAATGTTACTGTGATAAAGGTATGCTTTTTAGGTACTGTACTCTGTAGGACACTAAGAAAGGACAGTGATCATATTCTGTGAGCCCTGGTAAATAATGCTTGCTCACAGAATTATAAGTGACTTTGACTGTAACTCCTGCTCCATCTTGAGCGCCATCATCTAACCCTGTTGCTACCTGGTGGGTGGCTCTGCCCCTGAAAAAGTGTCTAGCCTTTGTCAGTATGTGTAAGGTGTGTAGCTGGCAATGCAGTGTGTAAGCACACAGTTGTTTTGCCCTTTCAAACAGTACATTTTTCAGAACTGAAGCTGCAGGTTGTATCTTCACACCTGCACTGAGACAGAGCAACAGTGGGACAAATCCAAACAGCAGTAAGTGCTGAGATTCATATTCAGGACTGACCTTTTAATGTTCTTTTATAACCTGTTATAAGTAACATGTATAAGTATTTTTTTTTTCTTTTATATTTGTTATTGCTATTTTTTTTTCAGGGTTTGGAACCAGGGCCAGTTCCATGGATCAATGAACTCAAAGACATTTTTGAATAATGATGCAGGTACAATGTCAAGTTATTATTATTATCCACCAGTGTGTGAATGTGAGAGTGAATGAATAGTGGCATTGTAAAGCGCTTTGGGTGCCTTGAAAAGCGCTATATGAAATCCAATCCATTATTATTATTATTATTATTATTATTATTATTATTATTATTATTATTGCACAGATGACTTTCCCAGTGCCTTGTTTTTATCCTCACATTATTATGGTCCTTTAAAGGAGTACGCTGTACAAGAACTTGGCTGGTGACCCACTTTACATCTCCTTGCTAAACACTGGAGAATCATGCAAAGACATTGATGTAACAAATTGACCTCTTACCACAACCATGGCCTTCAGTGACAAGAAGACCAGTCTTAAGACTGCATTGGTGAGTGTGTTCTCTAACCAGGAGCCCAGATTACCCACAAAATCTGTAAACATTTACCAAGATCCTCCTCTTTACCTGCCACTGCCACTCAGTTAGTACAGGCAAGATCCCACACAGAGTGTGCATGTCTACAGTGAGGAGGAACTCTTCAACCTTGAAAGCTTACTGGTCACAGAGGACATTGTACATAAGATTGAGACAGCAAAACGAGAACAGACAGCTGACCAGGAATGGCATCAGCTCAACAACGCAAGGATCACATCTTCATCTTGTTATGTGAGGGGTGAAATTGTACAGAGAATGCTCTATTTTGAGACATATGTCAGAATACTGGAGAACAAGGAGAACAAAATATTTGACACCATTATTGTGCCCACTCTATCAGATGAGCTATCTGATCTCCAAGTGAACTGTGTAACTTAATTCAGTGAGATCCTTAGCCCAAGCTTTAACCAGGGGTTTGTTTTGCTAATACTTAGGAAGCTGACATGTGCACTGCCAGCAGTCGTTAGAGGGATAATGGTGTCAAATATTTTGCTCTCCTTCATGCTTCTAATTGCTCTCTCCACAGATATCATTAGACGTGCAATGTTCAACACGAATAGTGTGTGCGATGGGATTTGTACTGTGAAAACATTTTATGCTAGTATTCTGACGTGGGCGTCAGAATACTTTCAAAACACATTGGCATCATGGTTCCAGTCATCTCATGAGAGAGAGCCATATCCCAATTGCATTGAATAAGGTGGATCAATTTCATGATGTTCTGCCAATTTTTCACAGTTCAGCAACAGGTAGTTGAGGTAACTTCAGCTTGTTTAGCTTTTATTCAGTGTTTGTGTTATAAATGTCATAAGTCTTATAAGTAATCACATTTTTAACTAGATTATAATATTTTTGCTATTTGTACTGTTATTTATCTGCTAAGCTCCAATATTTTATTATTATGAATTTTCTGCTAAATTATAGTATTTCTGCTACTATGTTACATTTCTAATAAATTATACTATTATACAACTGTCTATTAAGTTATACTGTTGTACCATTTATTCCAAGTTGTTTTATTTGTGCTAAATATTAACATTTCTACTGAATTAAAATAATTCTCATATGTTTTACTATTTTTGCTAAGTTATTGCATTTCTGTTTAGTTGTTATGCTTCTGCAAAATTATTAAAAGTTCAACTACTTTTCAAATACTGACTTCAGCTTTGTCAACTATTTTCAGAAAAAATACAAGAATTTAGGAGAAATAGTATAAGATAACAGAAAGAATATATTTAGCCAAAAATACTTAAACATTACAGAAACACTATGATTTAGAAAAATAGTACAACATAGCAGAAATACTGTGATTTACCAGAGACACTGTGATGAACTATGAATATTGTAATTTTAAATTAATACTATGTTTTAGCACAAATACTATAATTTGACAAAAATACTATCATTTGGCAGAAATACTATGTTTCAGCACAAATACTCTAGTTTAGCACAAATATTATAACATAGCAGAAATACAATTAGATAGCAGAAATGCTATATTTAGAAAGAAAGATATAATATAGTAGAAATACTATGATTTAGCAGAAATACTGTAATCAGCACATATACTGTAACATGACAGAAATTCCTCCACTTAGTAGTAATACTATGACATAAAACAAATGTTATGATTTGGCAAAAATACTATGATTTAGCAGAAATACTATGATTGAGCAGAAGTACTAAGATGTAGTAAAAGTACTTTGATTTAACAGAAATACAATTATGGAGGAGTAATACTTTAAAATGGGAGAAATATTGATACACACACACATACACAGAGCCTAAAGGGAACAGTATTTGTGCCATGGAGTGTTAACAAGAATCTGAGGTCCATATTAGAAAAGCTGCTAAAATCATAAAAGTTTGCAGAATTGTAATAAATGATCAATATGAATTAGTGGTCTGTGACAGTG
>NW_020327521.1:0-17363 GCF_001858045.2 Oreochromis niloticus
AATGGGAAACTTCCACAATTCTGCTAAACTTGCTCGTCTTTGAAACTTAACTACTTTGTCATACTTTCACCTAGAAACTCCATTCAAACTTTAAAATGTTCTCAGATTATTGGGCTATTCCTGTCTGATTCAGCTTTTTCAGATCTTCTACCGTTTTAATCTTATCTCTCTTAAGTTTTCAGTTGCAAAATTGTGATTTTTCAGAAAATACATGCGTTGCTATGGTTGCTATGCAATTAAGTCAGAGTGAGTGCTGGTCCGTTCTGAATTTTCTCTTCATGTCTAAACAACTTCTTGCTACTCACTCAATTTCCACTCAACCCCCACAAATTATACATCAAAACGTAGGTATTTTTGCTGGCTTTCAGACAATGTCACCATGTTTATGTGAGATTTACCGTTTTTTCGCAATTTGCCTCGGAGTGACACAAGGTCTCAATACTCCCCATTCAAAGTCTATGGGGAGGTTTTGAAATTCAGAGCTGAAATTCTGAAACGGGAGGCATTTTCAAATCGCCATATCTCTTTAATAAAGCAAAGTTAGGACATGAGGCTTGTGCCAATATATCTTCAGACACTGCTGACACTCACAGTGGAAGCAGTTTTTACAATTATCTTACCGTTGAGCAATGAATTACGTTTGTTTGAGGGGTGGAAATCTGTCCTTCTCTCAGTCTTCAAACTCTGGAAATGAAGCCGTTTCTTCTCTCGTCATATCTCCGCGACGGAGGTAGAACGAGCTATGAAAATCGCAGTGGAAGTACACCAAAGTCCGCTGATTCACCCAGTACAAGAATTATGCTTCTATCCCACCTAGTTTTTGAGTTACACGACGTTTTGTAACTCCAAAAAACGGCGTTTTTCGCCTCTCACCGCGATCTATTTTCTGACTGCCCAAGTATCTGTCTTTCAGACCGCCGCCCCCGTTCCAGTGGCGCAATCAGTAATGACACGGCTCTGCAGCTCAAAGGTCGTGGGTTCAATCCCACCTTGGTCCACGTTTTTTTTTCACTACAAATTTATACACTATCACAGACCTGTAATTTATATTGCTAATCTATTACAATTCTGCAAAGTTTTATGATTTTAGCAGCTTTTCTAATATGGACCTCAGATTCTTGTTAACGCTCCATGGCAGAAACAAGTACACAGCCTGATGAAGCAGACAGAGGCAGTACCTCTGATTGGTGAATTTGAGCAGAACCAGGTTGTTCTTTCATTTCATTTCTTTATTTATTTCACACATGGTTCAACAGTGTTTCTTTTTCTACATACAGAACCTTCTGCCTCTTTTCAGCAGAAATTCTGCTCATTCACCTCATCTCTTGTGTTGGAGTGCCCTCTTGTGGCGCCTTTTGGGTAGTGCCTTAGTGAACACTGCAAAGAAGTGGTATCAGACTGGTTTGTAGTGGAGGAATTTGTTGCCAGTTTCTTTCATCTTTAATCCGTATTCATGTTGTAATGTAGTAGTACCACAATATGGCAGAAACACTATGTTTTGGCACAAATACTTTGATTTAGTATACTTTAGCTTCTTCAGCTTCTTCACCCCTTTTCAGCAAATTTTTCATTTTTTTCACCCCTTTTCAGCACAAATTCCAGCTTTTTTGGCTGTATTCAGAAAAAAGACACTCTTTGAGCAGAAACTCTGCTGATTCATCTCTTTCAGCGCAATTTCTGCTTCTTTGCCTCTTTTCTGCAGAAATTCTGCTGATTCATCTCTTTTCAGCGCAAGTTTTATGATTTTTGCAGCTTTTCTAATATGGACCTCAGATTCTTGTTAACGCTCCATGGCAGAAATACATACAAGTACCCACCTGATGAAGCAGACAGAGGCAGTACCTCTGATTGGTGAATTTGAGCAGAAACAGGTTGTTTTGCCTCTTTTCAGCAGAAAGTTTGCGTTTTCACCTCTTATCAGCACAAATGTCAGCCACTTCTGCTGTTTTATCAGAATTTTCAGCTTTTTCACCTTTTTTCAGTTATGTGAGAACCAGTTTTACTCAATGAGTAGCTGAAAATTTTCAGCCTGTTCTGCTCTTTCAGAAGAATTTCTCTCATCATATCTCTTGGTGGGACAACAACTGCTTTGGCTCAGTGAGATGAGCAGGTACTGTGATTGCTTCTTTCCGTCTTTTCAGCAGAAATTCTGCTGATTTACCTCTTTTCAGCGCAATATTCTTCTTTCCATCTTTTCTGCAGAAATTCTGCTGATTCACCTCTTTTCTGCAAATTTTTCAGCTTTTCACTTCTTCTCAGCACAAAACTCAGCGGCCTCTGCTCATTTAGCAAAATTGTCAGTTTCTCCATCTCTTGTATTTGTCGGAACAAGTTTAGTTCAGTGAGATGAGTAGCTGCCTTGAGAACAGAAGGGTCAGGTTCAAATCCTGGTCATGGGATTTAAACACCTGTTTTCAGCACAAATCTTAACTTTTTAGCTGTTTTAAGCAGAAACCTGTTTTACGCAGAGAAACCTTTTTAACTCAATTTCAGCTTTTTCACCCCTTTCCAGCAAAATTTTCAGTTTCCCAGCTTTTTCAGCTATTTTCAGCAAAAACATCTTTTCAGCAGAAATTCTGCTGATTCACCTCTATTCAGCGCAACGTTCTGCTTCTTTGCCTCTTTTCTGCAGAAATTCTGCTGATTCACCTCTTTACTGCAAAATTTTCAACCATTTCACCTCTTATCAGCGCAATTCTCAGCAGTTTCTGCTCATTTCACCATAATTGTCAGTCTCTCCATCTCTTATCTTGTGAGAGTGAATTTGGCACAGTGAGATGAGTAGCTGCTTTGCACCTGGTAGGGCCAGGTTCGAATCCTGCTCAGGGTGACATTCTTTTTTCACCACCATACAACTTTTTGCAACTTTTCAGCTTTTCAGCTTTTCAGCAGACAGCTTCAGCGTTAAGGCATCCACACAGCATTTTCGCAGGAAATGCAAATTTTTCTAGTTGTGTGGATGCCCTAAAAGGGCTTCCACACTATTGAGTTCCTGTTTCTCTTTATTCTTTATTTTTCTTTTTCAAGTTGCTTCCGTACGTTTTTTGGACGTTAACTACTCCTTCAGTTTTCACCTGATTTTCACCGTTCAAACTTTAAAAAATTCTGCTGTTTCTGCTAATGGGTGCTATGACTTTTGGTGCTCATAACTGCTATACTTTTTGAGATATTGAATTTTTTTTGCAATATTTTTGCCCATTTCTGCCATATCATCAGTGGCCTCACTGATTTTCCTTGCCGAGTTGACCTGTGTTTTAGCTCAGTGAGATGAGCATCCGTTCTCAGACTGGGAGGGCCGGGTTCAAATCCCGCTTATGGCAACATTTCTTTCAGTTCACACTTAAACTTTTTTAACTCTTTTCAACACAAATTTCAGCTTTTTCACCCCTTTTCAGCAAAAGTTTAAGTTTTTTCACCACTTTTCAGCACAAATCCCACCTTTTTAACCCCTTTTCAGCAAAAACCTCTTTTCAGCAGAATTCTGCTCATTCACCTCTTTTCAGCAGAAGTTCTGCTGATTGAACTCTTTTCAGCAGAATTTTCACTTCTTTTCAGCCCAAATTCTGCTTATTCACCTCTTCTGCAAAATTTTCTGCCTTTTCACCTCTTATTAGCACAAATCTCAGCTGTTTTCAGAAAAAACTCTTTTGAGCAGAAATTCTGCTGATTCATCTCTTTTCAACGCAACTTTCTGCTTCTTTACCTCTTTTCAGCAGAAATTCTGCTGATTCACCTCTTTTCTGCAAAATTTTCAGCCTTTTAACCTCTTATCAGCACAATTCTCAGCAGCTTCTGCTCATTTCAGCAGAATGGTCAGTCTGTCCACCTTCTCTTCGTGAGAATAAGTTTGGCTCAGTGAGATGAGTAGCCGCCTTGAGACCAGGAGGGCCAGGTTCGAATCCTGCTCAGGGTGAAATTTTTTTTTCACCACCATACAACTTTTTGCAACTTTTCAACTTTTTCAGCTTTTTCAGCAGACAGCTTCAGCGTTAAGGCATCCACACAGCATTTTCGCAGGAAATGCAAATTTTTCTAGTTGTGTGGATGCTTTAAGCATCCACACTATTGAGTTCCTCTTGGACTTCCGTACACTTTTCGCCGTGGATCTACTTCCACAATTTTCAGCCGATTTTCACCGTTCAAATTTTAAACTATTCTGCTATTTCTGCTAATGATGGCTATGTCTTTTGGTATTTTATACTATTATACTTTTTAAAATATTAAGCTTAATTTGTCCCATTGAAATGAATGGGAAACTTCTGCAATTCTGCTAAAATTTGCTTGTTTTTGAAACTTAACTACTTTTTCCTACTTTCACGTAGAACAACCATTCAAATTTTAAAATGTTCACAAATTATTGGGCTATTCAGGAATAAATCAGCTTTTTCAAATCTTTTACCATTTTACTTTTATGCCTCTTAAAGTTTTCAGTTGCAAAATTGTGATTTTTCACAAAATACATGCGTTGTTATGGTTGCTATGCACTTGGCTTCCAGTGTGCCACTGAAGGTTTTGCAGTCTTCTCTTCATGTCCGAACAACTTCTTGCTACTTGCTCAATTGTCACTCAACTTCCACAAATTATACATCAAAACATAGGTATTTTTGCTGGCTTTCAGACAATGTCACTATCTTTATTGTGAGATTTACCGTTTTTTTGCAATTTGCCTCGGAGTGACACAAGGTCTCAATACTCCCCATTCAAAGTCTATGGGGAGGTTTTGAAATTCAGAGCTGAAATTCTGTAACGGGAGGCATTTTAAAATCGCCATATCTCTTTAACAAAGCAAAGTTAGGACATGAGGCTTGTGCCAATATATCTTCAGACACTGCTGACACTCACAGTGGAAGCAGTTTTTACAATTATCTTACCGTTGAGCAATGAATTACGTTTGTTTGAGGGGTGGAAATCTGTCCTTCTCTCAGTCTTCAAACTCTGGAAATGAAGCCGTTTCTTCTCTCGTCATATCTCCGCGACGGAGGTAGAACGAGCTATGAAAATCGCAGTCAAAATACACCAAAGTCCGCTGATTCACCCAGTACAAGAATTATGCTGCTAGCCCTCCTAGTTTTTGAGTTACACGACGTTTTGTAACTCCAAAAAACGGCGTTTTTCGCCTCTCACCGCGATCTATTTCTGACTGCCCAAGTATCTGTCTTTCAGACCGCCGCCCCCTTTCCAGGTGGCGCAATCAGTAATGACACGGCTCTGCAGCTCAAAGGTCGTGGGTTCAATCCCACCTTGGTCCACGTTTTTTTTTTCACTACAAATTTATACACTATCACAGACCTGTAATTTATATTGCTAATTTATTACAATTCTGCAAAGTTTTATGATTTTAGCAGCTTTTCTAATATGGACCTCAGATTCTTGTCAACACCACATGGCAGAAATACATACAAGTAAGCAGCCTGATGAAGCAGACAGAAGCAGTACCTCTGATTGGTGAATTTGAGCAGAACCAGGTTGTTCTGCCTCTTTTCAGCAGAAATTCTGCTCATTCACCTCTTTTCAGCGCAATGTTCTGCTTCTTTCCCTCTTTTCTGCAGAAATTCTGTTGATTTACCTCTTTTCTGCAAAATTTTCAGCCCTTTTACCTCTTATGAGCACAATTCTCAGCAGCTTCTGCTCATTTCACCATAATTGTCAGTCTCTCCATCTCCTTCTTGTGAGAGTCAGTTTGGCACAGTGAGATGAGTAGCCGCCTTGAGCCCAGGAGGGCCAGGTTCGAAACATAGACTGTCTGCAACATAACAGTATATCTGTTATGTTATAGTATTACTACTAAGTCACAGTATTTCTGCCAATTCGTATTATTTGTACTAAATCATACTACTCGTGCCAAATCATAGTATTTGTTGCAAATCATAGTATTCAAACCAAAATATAGTATTTGTACCAAAGCATTGTATTTGTATGAAGTACCGTATTTCTGCCAAATCATAGAATTACTGCAATTTCACAGTATTTTGAGGAATCCCTTTTGTGATAGTATTACTTCTAAGTCATAGTATTTCTGCTTTGTCATAGTATTTGTACTAAAACGTAGCATTTCTGCCAAATCATAGTATTACTGCTATCTCATAGTATTTGAGTGAAATTACAGTGTTTCTGCAAAAACATTGTATTTCTGCTAAATCATAGTATTTCTGTTATCTTAGAGTACTTGTACTCAATTATAGTATTTGTGCCAAAGTTTAGTATTTCTGCCAAATCATATTTATGTGAATTTGTACACTGTAATATCGCTGTATTACGTAGTGTCTAAGTAGGAGGCTGACTGTTACTAAGTGCATCAGTGTACATAGGTCATCTCTTGTGTTGGAGTGCCCTCTTGTGACGCCTATTGGGTAGTGCCTTAGTAAATGTGAACACTGCAAAGAAGTGGTATCAGACTGGTTTGTAGTGGAGGAATTTGTTGCCAGTTTCTTTCATCTTTAATCCGTATTCATGTTGTAATGTAGTAACTTTTGTGGCACAAATACCACAATATGGCAGAAACACTATGTTTTGGCACAAATACTTTGATTTGGTATACTTTACCTTCTTCACCCCTTTTCAGCAAAATTTTCATTTTTTTCACCCCTTTTCAGCACAAATTCCATTTTTTGGGGCTGTTTTCAGAAAAAAAAACTCTTTTCAGCAGAAATTCTGCTGATTTACCTCTTTTCAGTGCAATGTTCTTCTTCTTTCCATCTTTTCTGCAGAAATTCTGCTGATTCACCTCTTTTCTGCAAATTTTTCAGCTTTTCACATCTTCTCAGCACAAAACTCAGCAGCTTCTGCTCATTTAGCAAAATTGTCATTTTCTCCATCTCTTGTGTTTGTCGGAACAAGTTTAGTTCAGTGAGATGTGTAGCTTCCTTGAGACCAGAAGGGCCAGGTTTAAATCCTGGTCATGCGATTTGAACACCTGTTTTCAGCACAAATCTCAACTTATTAGCTGTTTTAAGCAGAAACCTGTTTTACGCAGAGAAACTTTTTTAACTCAATTTCAGCTTTTTCACCCCTTTTCAGCAAAATTTTCAGTTTCCCAGCTTTTTCAGCTATTTTCAGCAAAAACATCTTTTCAGCAGAATTCTGAAAAGAGTTCTGCAGAACACTTTTCAGCAGAACTTCTGCTGACTGAACTGTTTTCAGCAGAATTTTACCTCTTTTCAGCCCAAATTCTGCTTGTTCACCTCTTCTGCAAAATTTTCAGCCTTTTCACCTCTTATTAGCACAAATCTCAGCTGTTTTCAGGAAAATCTCTTTTAAGCAGAAATTCTGCTGATTCACCTCTTTTCTGCAAAATTTTCAGCATTTTCTCCTCTTACCAGCACAATTCTCAGCAGCTTCTGCTCATTTCAGCAAAATTGTCAGTCTCTCCACCTCTTCTTTGTGAAAATGAGTTTGTGTAATTGAGAGTGACTTTGGCACAGTGAGATGAGTTACCGCCTTGAGACTAAGAGGGCCAGGTTCAAATCCTGCTCAAGGCAACTTTTTTTTTTCACCACCATACAACTTTTTGCAACTTTTCATCTTTTTCAGTTTTTGAGCAGACAGCTTCAGCATTAAGGCATCCACACAGCATTTTCGCAGGAAATGCAAATTTTTCTAGTTATTCTTCTAGTTGCTTCCGTACACTTTTTGGCACTTAACTACTTTCTCAGTTTTCAGCCGATTTTCTCAGTTCAAACTCTATACTGTTCTGCTCTTTCTGCTAATGATGGCTATGACTTTTGGTGTTTATTACTGTTATACTTTTTAAAATATTACACTTTTTTCCTTTAATTTGTCCCATTGAAATGAATGGAAACTTCCACAATTCTGCTAAAACTTGCTTGTCTTTGAAACTTAACTACTTTGTCATACTTTCACCTAGAAACTCCATTCAAACTTTAAAATGTTCTCAGATTATTGGGCTATTCCTGTCTGATTCAGCTTTTTCAGATCTTCTACCGTTTTAATCTTATCTCTCTTTAAGTTTTCAGTTGCAAAATTGTGATTTTTCAGAAAATACATGCGTTGCTATGGTTGCTATGCAATTAAGTCAGAGTGAGTGCTGGTCCGTTCTGAATTTTCTCTTCATGTCTAAACAACTTCTTGCTACTCACTCAATTTCCACTCAACCCCCACAAATTATACATCAAAACGTAGGTATTTTTGCTGGCTTTCAGACAATGTCACTATCTTTATTGTGAGATTTACCGTTTTTTCGCAATTTGCCTCGGAGTGACACAAGGTCTCAATACTCCCCATTCAAAGTCTATGGGGAGGTTTTGAAATTCAGAGCTGAAATTCTGAACGGGAGGCATTTTCAAATCGCCATATCTCTTTAATAAAGCAAAGTTAGGACATGAGGCTTGTGCCAATATATCTTCAGACACTGCTGACACTCACAGTGGAAGCAGTTTTTACAATTATCTTACCGTTGAGCAATGAATTACGTTTGTTTGAGGGGTGGAAATCTGTCCTTCTCTCAGTCTTCAAACTCTGGAAATGAAGCCGTTTCTTCTCTCGTCAAATCTCCGCGATGGAGGCACAAAGAGCTATCAAAATCGCAGTGAAAGTACACCAAAGTCCGCTGATTCACCCAGTACAAGAATTATGCTGCTAGCCCTCCTAGTTTTTGAGTTACACGACGTTTTGTAACTCCAAAAAACGGCGTTTTTCGCCTCTCACCGCGATCTATTTTCTGACTGCCCAAGTATCTGTCTTTCAGACCGCCGCCCCCTTTCCAGGTGGCGCAATTAGTAATGACACGGCTCTGCAGCTCAAAGGTCGTGGGTTCAATCCCACCTTGGTCCACGTTTTTTTTTTTTCACTACAAATTTATACACTATCACAGACTTGTAATTTATATTGCTATTTTATTACAATTCTGCAAAGTTTGATGATTTTAGCAGCTTTTCTAATATGGACCTCAGATTCTTGTTAACGCTCCATGGCAGAAACAAGTACACAGCCTGATGAAGCAGACTGAGGCAGTACCTCTGATTGGTGAATTTGAGCAGAACCAGGTTGTTCTTTCATTTCATTTCTTTATTTATTTCACACATGGTTCAACAGTGTTTCTTTTTCTACATACAGAACCTTCTGCCTCTTTTCAGCAGAAATTCTGCTCATTCACCTCATCTCTTGTGTTGGAGTGCCCTCTTGTGGCGCCTTTTGGGTAGTGCCTTAGTAAACGTGAACACTGCAAAGAAGTGGTATCAGACTGGTTTGTAGTGGAGGAATTTGTTGCCAGTTTCTTTCATCTTTAATCCGTATTCATGTTGTAATGTAGTAACTTTTGTGGCACAAATACCACAATATGGCAGAAACACTATGTTTTGGCACAAATACTTTGATTTAGTATACTTTAGCTTCTTCACCCCTTTTCAGCAAAATTTTCATTTTTTTCACCCCTTTTCAGCACAAATTCCATTTTTTTGAGCTGTTTTCAAAAAAAAAAACTCTTTTCAGCAGAAACTCTGCTGATTCATTTCTTTTCAGCGCACGTTTCTGCTCCTTTGCCTTTTTTCTGCAGAAATTCTTCTGATTCACCTCTTTTCTGCAAAATTTTCAGCCTTTTCACCTCTTATCAGCACAATTCTCAGCAGCTTCTGCTCATTTCAGCAGAATTGTCAGTCTGTCCACCTCTTCTCTGTGAGAATGTGTTTGGGTCAGTGAGATGAGTAGCTGCTTTGAGCCTGGTAGGGCCAGGTTCGAATCCTGCTCAGGGCAACATTTTGTTTTCACCACCATACAACTTTTTGCAGTACCTCTGATTGGTGAAAATGAGCAGAACCAGGTTGTTCTTTCATTTCATTTCTTTATTTATTTCACACATGGTTCAACAGTGTTTCTTTTTCTACATACAGAACCTTCTGCCTCTTTTCAGCAGAAATTCTGCTCATTCACCTCATCTCTTGTGTTGGAGTGCCCTCTTGTGGCGCCTTTTGGGTAGTGCCTTAGTAAACATGAACACTGCAAAGAAGTGGTATCAGACTGGTTTGTAGTGGAGGAATTTGTTGCCAGTTTCTTTCATCTTTAATCCGTATTCATGTTGTAATGTAGTAGTACCACAATATGGCAGAAACACTATGTTTTGGCACAAATACTTTGATTTAGTATACTTTAGCTTCTTCATCTTCTTCACCCCTTTTCAGCAAAATTTTCATTTTTTTCACCCCTTTTCAGCACAAATTCCAGCTTTTTTGGCTGTATTCAGAAAAAAGACAACTCTTTTGAGCAGAAACTCTGCTGATTCATCTCTTTTCAGCGCAAGTTTCTGCTTCTTTGCCTCTTTTCTGCAGAAATTCTGCTGATTCACCTCTTTTCTGCAAAATTTTCAGCCTTTTCACCTCTTATCAGCACAATTGTCAGCAGCTTCTGCTCATTTCAGCAGAATTGTCCATCTCTCCACCTCTTCTTTGTAAGAATGACTTTGGCTCAGGGAAATGAATAGCCACCTTTGAGCAGAAATTCTGCTGATTCATCTCTTTTCAGTGCAACTTATTGCTTCTTTACCTCTTTTCTGCAGAAATTCTGCTGATTCACCTCTTTTCTGCAAAATTTTCAGCCTTTTCACCTCTTATCAGCACAATTGTCAGCAGCTTCTGCTCATTTCAGCAGAATTGTCCATCTCTCCACCTCTTCTTTGTAAGAATGACTTTGGCTCAGGGAAATGAATAGCCACCTTTGAGCAGAAATTCTGCTGATTCATCTCTTTTCAGTGCAACTTATTGCTTCTTTACCTCTTTTCTGCAGAAATTCTGCTGATTCACCTCTTTTCTGCAAAATTTTCAGCCTTTTCACTTCTTCTCAGCACAATTCTCAGCAGCTTCTGCTCATTTAGCAAAATTGTCAGATTCTCCATCTCCTGTTTTTGAGAGAAAGAGTTTGGTTCAGAGAGATGAGCAGCTACCTTGAGACGAGAAGGGCCAGGTTCAAATCCTGGTCATGGCAAAACCTGTTTTCAGTTTTCTCTTTTGTTCTTTTGTTCTGCCTCTTTTCTGCAGAAACTCTGCTGATTCATCTCTTTTCAGCGCAAGTTTCTGCTCCTTTGCCTCTTTTCTGCAGAAATTCTGCTGATTCACCTCTTTTCTGCAAAATTTTCAGCCCTTTCACCTCTTATCAGCACAATTCTCAGCAGCTTCTGCTAATTTCAGCAGAATTGTCAGTCTGTCCACCTCTTCTCTGTGAGAATGTGTTTGGGTCAGTGAGATGAGTAGCTGCTTTGAGCCTGGCAGTATATCTGTTATGTTATAGTATTACTACTAAATCACAGTATTTCTGCCAATTCAAGGAGGCTGACTGTTACTAAGTGCATCAGTGTACATAGGTCATCTCTTGTGTTGGAGTGCCCTCTTGTGGCGCCTTTTGGGTAGTGCCTTAGTAAACGTGAACACTGCAAAGAAGTGGTATCAGACTGGTTTGTAGTGGAGGAATTTGTTGCCAGTTTCTTTCATCTTTAATCCGTATTCATGTTGTAATGTAGTAGTACCACAATATGGCAGAAACACTATGTTTTAGCACAAATACTTTGATTTGGTATACTTTAGCTTCTTCACCCCTGTAGGCAAAATTTTCATTTTTTTCACCCCTTTTCAGCACAAATTCCAGCTTTTTTGGCTGTTTTCAGAAAAACAAAACTCTTTTCAGCAGAAACTCTGCTGATTCATCTCTTTTCAGCGCAACTTATTGCTTCTTTACCTCTTTTCTGCAGAAATTCTGCTGATTCACCTCTTTTCTGCAAAATGTTCAGCCTTTTCACCTCTTATCAGCACAAATCTCAGCTGTTTTCAGAAAAAAACTCTTTTGAGCAGAAATTCTGCTGATTCATCTCTTTTAGGCGCAACTTATTGCTTCTTTACCTCTTTTCTGCAGAAATTCTGTTGATTCACCTCTTTTCTGCAAAATTTTCAGCCTTTTCACTTCTTCTGAGCACAGTTCTCAGCAGCTTCTGCTCATTTAGCAAAATTGTCAGTTTCTCCATCTCTTGTTTTTGTGAGAATGAGTTTGGTTCAGTGAGATGAGCAGCTGCCTTGAGACTAGAAGGACCAAGTTCAAATCCCGGTCGTGGCAAAACCTGTTTTCAGTTTTCTCTTTTGTTCTGCCTCTTTTCTGCAGAAATTCTGCTCATTCACCTCATCTCTTGTGTTGGAGTGCCCTCTTGTGGCGCCTTTTGGGTAGTGCCTTAGTAAACGTGAACACTGCAAAGAAGTGGTATCAGACTGGTTTGTAGTGGAGGAATCTGTTGCCAGTTTCTTTCATCTTTAATCCGTATTCATGTTGTAATGTAGTAGTACCACAATATGGCAGAAACACTATGTTTTAGCACAAATACTTTGATTTAGTATACTTTAGCTTCTTCAGCTTCTTCACCCCTTTTCAGCAAAATTTTCATTTTTTTCACCCCTTTTTAGCACAAATTCCAGCTTTTTGGCTGTATTCAGAAAAAAGACAACTCTTTTGAGCAGAAACTCTGCTGATTCATCTCTTTTCAGCGCAAGTTTCTGCTTCTTTGCCTCTTTTATGCAGAAATTCTGCTGATTCACCTCTTTTCTGCAAAATTTTCAGCCTTTTCACCACTTATCAGCACAATTGTCAGCAGCTTCTGCTCATTTCAGCAGAATTGTCCGTCTCTCCACCTCTTCTTTGTAAGAATGACTTTGGCTCAGGGAAATGAATAGCTGCCTTTGAGCAGAAATTCTGCTGATTCATCTCTTTTCAGCGCAACTTATTGCTTCTTTACCTCTTTTCTGCAGAAATTCTGCTGATTCACCTCTTTTCTGCAAAATTTTCAGCCTTTTCACTTCTTCTCAGCACAATTCTCAGCAGCTTCTGCTCATTTAGCAAAATTGTCAGTTTCTCCATCTCTTGTTTTTGAGAGAAAGAGTTTGGTTCAGTGAGATGAGCAGCTGCCTTGAGACGAGAAGGGCCAGGTTCAAATCCCGGTCATGGCAAAACCTGTTTTCATTTTTCTCTTTTGTTCTTTTGTTCTGCCTCTTTTCTGCAGAAATTCTGCTGATTTACCTCTTTTCTGCAAAATTTTCAGCCTTTTCACCCCTTATCAGCACAATTCTCAGCAGCTTCTGCTCATTTTAGCAGAATTGTCGGTCTCTCCTCCTCTTTTTGAGAGAATGAGTTTAGCTCAGTGAGATGAGTAGCTGCCTTGAGACCAGGAGGGCCAGGTTCAAATCCTGCTCAGGACAACATGTTTTTTTTTCACCACCATACAACTTTTTGCAACTTTTCATCTTTTTCAGCTTTTTCAGCAGACAGCTTCAGCGTTAAGGCATCCACACAGCATTTTCGCAGGAAATGCAAATTTTTCTAGTTCTTTATTATTCCCCTAGTTGCTTCCGTACACTTTTTGGCACTTAACTACTTTCTCAGTTTTCAGCCGATTTTCTCAGTTCAAACTCTATACTGTTCTGCTCTTTCTGCTAATGATGGCTATGACTTTTGGTGTTTATTACTCTTATACTTTTTAAAATATTACACTTTTTTCCTTTAATTTGTCCCATTGAAATGAATGGGAAACTTCCACAATTCTGCTAAAACTTGCTTGTCTTTGAAACTTAACTACTTTGTCATACTTTCACCTAGAAACTCCATTCAAACTTTAAAATGTTCTCAGATTATTGGGCTATTCCTGTCTGATTCAGCTTTTTCAGATCTTCTACCGTTTTAATCTTATCTCTCTTTAAGTTTTCAGTTGCAAAATTGTGATTTTTCAGAAAATACATGCGTTGCTATGGTTGCTATGCAATTAAGTCAGAGTGAGTGCTGGTCCGTTCTGAATTTTCTCTTCATGTCTAAACAACTTCTTGCTACTGGCTCAATTTGCACTCAACCCCCACAAATTATACATCAAAACGTAGGTATCTTTGCTGGCTTTCAGACAATGTCACTATCTTTATTGTGAGAGTTACCGTTTTTTCGCATTTTGCCTCGGAGTGACACAAGGTCTCAATACTCCCCATTCAAAGTCTATGGGGAGGTTTTGAAATTCAGAGCTGAAATTCTGTAACGGGAGGCATTTTAAAATCGCCATATCTCTTTAACAAAGCAAAGTTAGGACATGAGGCTTGTGCCAATATATCTTCAGACACTCCTGACACTCACAGTGGAAGCAGTTTTTACAATTATCTTACCGTTGAGCAATGAATTACGTTTGTTTGAGGGGTGGAAATCTGTCCTTCTCTCAGTCTTCAAACTCTGGAAATGAAGCCGTTTCTTCTCTCGTCATATCTCCGCGACGGAGGTAGAACGAGCTATGAAAATCACAGTCAAAATACACCAAAGTCCGCTGATTCACCCAGTACAAGAATTATGCTGCTAGCCCTCCTAGTTTTTGAGTTACACGACGTTTTGTAACTCCAAAAAACGGCGTTTTTCGCCTCTCACCGCGATCTATTTTCTGACTGCCCAAGTATCTGTCTTTCAGACCGCCGCCCCCTTTCCAGGTGGCGCAATCAGTAATGACACGGCTCTGCAGCTCAAAGGTCGTGGGTTCAATCCCACCTTGGTCCACGTTTTTTTTTTCACTACAAATTTATACACTATCACAGACCTGTAATTTATATTGCTAATTTATTACAATTCTGCAAAGTTTTATGATTTTAGCAGCTTTTCTAATATGGACCTCAGATTCTTGTCAACACCACATGGCAGAAATACATACAAGTAAACAGCCTGATGAAGCAGACAGAAGCAGTACCTCTGATTGGTGAATTTGAGCAGAACCAGGTTGTTCTGCCTCTTTTCAGCAGAAATTCTGCTCATTCACCTCTTTTCAGCGCAATGTTCTGCTTCTTTCCCTCTTTTCTGCAGAAATTCTGCTGATTTACCTCTTTTCTGCAAAATTTTCAGCCCTTTTACCTCTTATGAGCACAATTCTCAGCAGCTTCTGCTTATTTCACCATAATTGTCAGTCTCTCCATCTCCTTCCTTGTGAGAGTCAGTTTGGCACAGTGAGATGAGTAGCCGCCTTGAGCCCAGGAGGGCCAGGTTCGAAACATAGACTGTCTGCAACATAACAGTATATCTGTTATGTTATAGAATTACTACTAAGTCACAGTATTTCTGCCAATTCGTAGTATTTGTACTAAATCATACTACTCGTGCCAAATCATAGTATTTGTTGCAAATCATATTATTCAAACCAAAATATAGTATTTGTACCAAAGCATTGTATTTGTATGAAGTACCGTATTTCTGCCAAATCATAGAATTACTGCAATTTCATAGTATTTTGAGGAATCCCTTTTGTGATAGTATTACTTCTAAGTCATAGTATTTCTGCTTTGTCATAGTATTTGTACTAAAACGTAGCATTTCTGCCAAATCATAGTATTACTGCTATCTCATAGTATTTGAGTGAAATTACAGTGTTTCTGCAAAAACATTGTATTTCTGCTAAATCATAGTATTTCTGTTATCTTAGAGTACTTGTACTCAATTATAGTATTTGTGCCAAAGTTTAGTATTTCTGCCAAATCATATTTATGTGAATTTGTACACTGTAATATCGCTGTGTTACGTAGTGTCTAAGTAGGAGGCTGACTGTTACTAAGTGCATCAGTGTACATAGGTCATCTCTTGTGTTGGAGTGCCCTCTTGTGACGCCTTTTGGGTAGTGCCTTAGTAAATGTGAACACTGCAAAGAAGTGGTATCAGACTGGTTTGTAGTGGAGGAATTTGTTGCCAGTTTCTTTCATCTTTAATCCGTATTCATGTTGTAATGTAGTAACTTTTGTGGCACAAATACCACAATATGGCAGAAACACTATGTTTTGGCACAAATACTTTGGTATACTTTACCTTCTTCACCCCTTTTCAGCAAAATTTTCATTTTTTTCACCCCTTTTCAGCACAAATTCCATTTTTGGGGGCTGTTTTCAGAAAAAAAAACTCTTTTCAGCAGAAATTCTGCTGATTTACCTCTTTTCAGTGCAATGTTCTTCTTCTTTCCATCTTTTCTGCAGAAATTCTGCTGATTCACCTCTTTTCTGCAAATTTTTCAGCTTTTCACATCTTCTCAGCACAAAACTCAGCAGCTTCTGCTTATTTAGCAAAATTGTCAGTTTCTCCATCTCTTGTGTTTGTTGGAACAAGTTTAGTTCAGTGAGATGAGTAGCTTCCTTGAGACCAGAAGGGCCAAGTTTTAATCCTGGTCATGGGATTTGAACACCTGTTTTCAGCACAAATCTCAACTTATTAGCTGTTTTAAGCAGAAACCTGTTTTACGCAGAGAAACTTTTTTAACTCAATTTCAGCTTTTTCACCCCTTTTCAGCAAAATTTTCAGTTTCCCAGCTTTTTCAGCTATTTTCAGCAAAAACATCTTTTCAGCAGAATTCTGAAAAGAGTTCTGCAGAACACTTTTCAGCAGAACTTCTGCTGACTGAACTGTTTTCAGCAGCATTTTCACCTCTTTTCAGCCCAAATTCTGCTTGTTCACCTCTTCTGCAAAATTTTCAGCCTTTTCACCTCTTATTAGCACAAATCTCAGCTGTTTTCAGGAAAAACTCTTTTAAGCAGAAATTCTGCTGATTCATCTCTTTTCAGCGCAACTTATTGCTTCTTTACCTCTTTTCTGCAGAAATTCTGCTGATTCACCTCTTTTCTGCAAAATGTTCAGCCTTTTCACTTCTTCTCAGCACAGTTCTCAGCAGCTTCTGCTCATTTAGCAAAATTGTCAGTTGCTCCATCTCACGTATTTGTGAGAATGAGTTTGGTTCAGTGAGATGAGCAGCTTCCTTGAGACCAGAAGGGCCAGGTTCAAATCCCGGTCATGGCAAAACCTGTTTTCAGTTTTCTCTTTTGTTCTGCCTCTTTTCTGCAGAAATTCTGCTGATTTACCTCTTTTCTGCAAAATTTTCAGCCTTTTCACCTCTTCTCAGCACAATTCTCAGCAGCTTCTGCTCATTTGAGCAGAATTGTCCGTCTCTCCTCTTCTTTTTTGAGAGAGTGAGTTTAGCTCAGTGAGATGAGCAGCTTCCTTGAGACCAGCAGGGCCAGGTTCGAATCCTGCTCAGGGTGACATGTTTTTTTCACCACCATGCAACTTTTTGCAACTTTTCATGTTTTTCAGCTTTTCAGCAGACAGCTTCAGCGTTAAGGCATCCACACAGCATTTTCGCAGGAAATGCAAATTTTTGTGTGGATGCCCTAAAGGGCTTCCACACTATTGAGTTCCTGTTTCTCTTTATTCTTTATTATTGTGTGGATGCTGGAGGCATCCACACTATTGAGTTCCTGTTTCTCTTTATTCTTTATTGTGTGGATGCCCTCAAGGGCTTCCACACTATTGGTTCCTGTTTGGACATCCACACTATGTTCCTGTTTCTCTTTATTGTGTGGATGCTGGAGCATCCACACTATTGTTTT
>NW_020327522.1:0-70906 GCF_001858045.2 Oreochromis niloticus
CGCTAGGCCAAATATCAGCGACAGTCCAAGCAGGACACACACAGCCGAGACAATCCCCTCGTTTCTTGTCCTCGCGTCAGAGTCCGCAGACGAGGGTCCTCGGTAATGGGACTCGTCCGTTGATGCACGTGATACACGCTTCGCTAGAGCACTGGAATCGGGCTTACACACGCACTGTAGCTCTTCTTTTGGGCTGTACACAATGTTCTTGGGCCCGTATGTGTCAGACACACGGGTTCCCGTTCACAATCTAGGACGCGCACCCCCTTGGCAGACAACCGCCGTCTCTTCTCCAGAAGTCCTACACGGCACGCAGGGCGACGCAAAGTGTTGCAGGTGCGAACAGAAGGGCGGTTGTCCGGTGACTGCTGGCATACAGTTGTCTCATATTCCGATCCTGTATTTGTGTAACGGGAACACGTCCATCCCAGTAAAACATGGCGTACTTCTTGCTGAAGAAATGTTCTGTAGGTACACAAAGTTTTTGTTGACATCGCAGTAGGGTTGCAAATACACCTAGTCAGCCTGTTGTGTAATTCCGTGTATTCGTATAACCGACAATGTACACACTGCGGATCACGACAACGCCGCTAGCTGCCATTTACTGTGCCCGGAGGACACATACAGCAACCCAGGCTGTCAGTCACACAGCCCAGACAAGTAGTTCCACAGAGAAGCATAAGCAAACGCGCATCATTTCTGCAATCAGTTAGCAGAGAAGGCATCCTCATAGCATGGGTGTTGATTACCATCTCCTCGATCAGGCCGACCAGAATCAGCAGGGTCCCGTGCTGCAGGTCGGCGAGGAAATAGCGCTGCAGGTCGGCGAGGAAAGCGGTGCAGGTCGGCGAGGAAAGCGCCGCAGGTCGCGAGAAAAAGCGCCGCAGGTCGGCGAGGAAAGCGCCGCAGGTCGGCGAGAAAGCGCTGCAGGTCGACGAGGAAAAGCGCTGCAGGTCGGCAACAATGCATTGTGACTTCGATTAAATACTACCCCAACAGGCCGCTTTATCCCAACAGTCTGCCACTGCTGAGAGAACGCAACAGCTTAAGACATAGCTCGTTTCTAGATGCAGACATCAGAGTCACGCAGAAGCATCTCCGGTTAATTTGTCAATTATGAAGACAGCGGTCTACACTGTCTGTGCTTGGGAGCGTTGTTCTACTCCACCAGCTGCAGTTCGACCAAGAAGAGCTACAGTGCGAAATGTCTGAACGGTAAGACCGCGACAGTGGACGCGTCTAGTGTGGGCCGCACTTCCACGTACAAGACGTACAAGCAACTGGTGTGCAAAGCCTGCGCCGTGCAGCAGTGCGACGACACCAGGCTGTTCAAGGGGTACTCCAAAAAGGACGACAACAGTAGAATCCTCACTCCAGCCTGGAAGGGCTGCAGTTGACGAGTTACGGCTCGACCGAGGCAAAGTGTCATACAGATGCCCCAGACAGAAACCCTACAGGCCGCTCAATGCCCAACCGCGCAGACGCTGAAAGAGTGCCTGGTGAAGCTGTGCCAAGAGTGTTCCTCGACAAACTGCGAGGTGTACGCGGCCGACGAAGGTCAGCTCGGGCAAAGTTGCGGTAGCCAAGGGTGTTCAGGATCGACACGAAGGCCTCGGCGGCAGAGAAGCTGAAGAAGAAGCGGAGGCCGTCAAAAGGATTGCAACGTCCGATAAGGCAAAGGGGGCAGCCAAAGCCATAGAGCCGCTGTGGTCAGCAACAAAGATGTCATCGTCAAGTTCGCCAATCCGTAGGGGTGCCCGAGGGAAACTGGCGACCATTCAGCAGATAATCAAAGTGGGAAACAGCCTCTACGCGAAAGACGTAAACGGCGGACTCACAGCTCTGGCTGAGCTCACGGTCACCCTCTGACCGAAGAGGAGGAGAAGACTATCGACAATGACATGAGCGAGGACGAAGAGGTCGAGTATTCTAGCGTGTTCGTGCTCTGAAAGAAGAGGCCGCTCGCGTCGAGAGCGGCCGAGACTTGTATCAAGACAGCAAAGACTCATTCTTGGTAACCTACGGATTGTACATAGCTATCTCTGTAGTCGTTATAGTAGCGATAGCCAGCTGCGTGTGCTGTGTGCTATGCTGCAGGATGTGCTTGAAAAGAGGAAAAGGGTCAACGTGGACTATAACTTGCAGCAGCGCAATCCGTAAGAAATGATAACGCTGAATATTGGTTTTGTATTCCACATAAAGCATGCCAATGGTCACGAAGTATTGTGTGTGCCATCTACTAGTACACGATTGTACTCTTGTGTTTTCGTATCACGTTTGTATACAACGGAGGCCAATGCGATGAACATTGTAGCCTAGGGAAGAAATGACACTGAAGATTTTGCCTTATGTGTTTGCATCATGCATACACCTAACGTATTACATGTAATCACCAGTGCCACTGTTTACACTGTTGTCAGTGTACTCCTGTGCAATTGCGGTTAGCATTTTACACTGTTGGTATAAAATTTATGCTGTGTTTTTATACTGTTACATTTTTGTATTGTTGTCAATGTACTCCCATGCAATCGAGACTTGCGTTGTTATGCTGTTGCAGTGAAGAATGTAAAGTAAAGCACAGTCCTATGAAAACAATGTGTTGTATACACAGATGGTATGGGTTATGGTCTATGCTATGTTGCAGAAAATAAAATGCAGTAACAATCAATGGTGTCTGAGTACTCTGATGTTGCTGTTAGCCGTAAACACCACAGTACAGCAGTTATATTGACAAATCATTTATTGGGACATACACGCATACGAGGCACTATGTATCAAACTCCAGATGTCTCATCTTTTAGGCCGTGGTGTTGCGCACAAGAATCGGTTTGATTTGCAATTTGTCCAGTCCTCCGCTTTCGTATAATGCACACCACCACCACCGGATACAAAGCAGCAGTGCACAAAAACACCATTGTCGAAAACAGCAGTAAGGCCCAGAGCAAATCAGTGTTCGACCAGGCAACTGCGCGAAGAGTTTTGCGATCCTCCAGGCGCCAGTGTTTGATAACGTGATACCCAGTGTCCTCCTCCAACACGTTGCAGGTGAAGTTCCCCTTGTCAGATTGTAATATATCCACAGCGATCCGTCGTTGAAACGTGTCGTCGTTGTTTGGGAGAATGTCAAAGACCTCGAGACCGTCGTCCGTACTGAGAACTCGGCCGTTTCTCATGAGCGTCATAGCAGGCGTGTTTGTGGAGAAACCCGATGCCATACAAACCAATGTGAGAATAGGTCCGCGTGTCTTCCGTGCAAACACGTACACGTCAGGGACGATTGCCCTTTCTCTCAGTTCCCGTTGGCTGTGTCCAACAAACCTAGTCAACCATCCGATACACTCGTCGCGCAAATAGCCGTTGGTGTATTCCGTTAACACGGTCACACCGTTCCATTTGTCCGCGATGGGTTTCGCCGCTTCGGTCGCAGCTGACCACCCCAGCGTGACATAATCAAAAGACATTAAATCATCACCATCGTAAGCGTACTTATCCACCCCGCGGACAAACCGCAGCCTCTCCTCGGAGGGGTTCGTTTCCCCATAACATCCGTGTAACCACTGTAGAACATGTACATCCCCATCGGACGCCGAGTGTCCCATCCGAGTCATCACGACACCTAGGTTAACGCCAAACCATTGCTGCTTGCTGAGTCGACTCTGCGTGCCCTTATCCAAGTATTCAGTAGTTAAGTGTTGTCTAGCCCAGTTGTTGTGGGGGTTTTCCGTGGGTTGTCGGTGTCAAAACGGTCAAAGGGTTTACCGTCCAGTAGACCTATTGCTGTAAACTTGTGCACACCCGGCAAGCCGAGGTCTGCGGACAGCGCTGTATAAATGTAGATCAGCGAATGAGTTGCCGAATTCACCGTCAGCATACGCGTGACAAAGTACAAAAACACATACCGCGCGTCCATCGTAAGAGCTACCTCAATTGTGTGCGGTGTGCAAATGCAAGTGATCACAAACTCTCCCAGTGTTCGGGCAAATAAACTCGCCAACGTTTCCGCCGTCTCACAACAAAGCTCCCTGTCCGGCCGACAATCCCACCCCCGGCTGCCCTGTTCCACATCGACCGCATGTACCCAGCTAAGACCTAGCCATCCCCACGTGTGTGTCGGTCTTTGCGAGAAACGAACGCTGTAACTGAGAGGTCTCTCACTTATAGTTGTGCAATGTGTGTGATTTTATATATACAAGTACAGCACGGTAAACGCAGAAGCGGGGTGTGCGTGTTTCGCCGCAATGGAGTAAGTCAGTGTTTGTGGTGTTGGAAGAGCGGACGACTAGACTGAAATGAGAGTCCCACACACGACAACAACACGTAACGTTTCACGTGGGTTTATTATTACAAGCAGTATGATAACAACCGACGCAATACAATACAGTGCATACTTTGGCCCCCGTTCTACTGTTCGGGTACCACAGCCTAATCGTCGATGCCTTTCGCTTCTCATCATCATCGTCGTTGGTGTGACACCACAGAAGACACTCTCCTTCGTGACGTTCGGTCCGATAAACCTCGCCCATACGCGGCATCGCGGTCATCCGATCGTCAACCACTCGTCCAAAGTCACCTCGCTCGCCCTCGATGGAGACACACAGCAGTTTATCCCGTCGGTTTTCGTATTCGTGTTCCCCATACATGACGTCGGCTTTACGCGTATCCCCCGGCCGCCCAGGTTGCTTGACAACCCATTGCCATTCAAAGTATGTCTTGTAAGCAAGCCACAGCTTCCTCGACAGGACCTCCGCGTCCGCCACCGTCTTGCCCTCGCCATCTAGCAGCAGGGTCACACCCCATCCCACACCAGTCACCCGATCCACGTGCACGTACCAACGAGCCCATCCGGCCATGAACGACTCCAGTTTACAATGAAACCAAAAGTCCACCATGTTAAAGCCATCTAAGCACATGTCACTCATGTCTTCCAGGTCCATGAGGTCTATGTGACGGGGTGCCATCACAGCCAACTCATCCGGGCATTTGATCCTGTCCAACGTGTTGGCAGATAACATGTGTGTTTCATGATGTCTTCAGCCCAAGGGCGGCACAGGAACCACACGCGGCGTATCTCGCTGTCCGGGAGCTCCGTCCTTGGGTGCACCAAACGTATGCTGTAGACCTGCGACATGACAGTATTTGAGTCTCCGTTACACACGGCCGCTGTCAACCCTTCGTCTCAAAGCGTCTGATGGCATTTGTGGATCCGTCCAGGTCATATACCGTTCTCAGTAGGGGTGAGACAGCGGAGAATAACCCAGGCAGCCACCGACCGGTGGATATTTCCTACGTGTGCTGTTGTACTGTGTGCTTCCATTTTGCAATACACCCCGAGTCAAGAACTTATACAACGTTTTCATGTCAAGCGTTTTCACATTCTTTGCAATGTAATTTCACGACGATGAAGAATAAAGAGCGCCGGATGTAAAAATGCGGTTCTGTCTCGTGTGAGTTTGTTTGTGTCACAAGTGAATTTGTCTGTCGACCGAGCACCCCATCGAGAAATGTGCACAACATCAGTGTTATGGTCGTCTCCCAGTACCCCCCCCCGATCTGATCCCAACAGTGCCAAGCAGAGAACAAAACAGGGCACCCAGACACTCTCAGGAAACTCCAGGTACCCTCAGGCAACTCCAGACACTCTCAGGCAACTCCAGACACTCTCAGGAAACTCCAGACACTCTCAGGCAACTCCACACACTCTCAGGAAACTCCAGGTACCCTCAGGCAACTCCAGACACTCTCAGGCAACTCCAGGTACCCCGCGAGCCCCACCTTTCCGCCGGCAGCCGCGATCCGCCTAGCTGAAATCACTGCATTTTCGCGCAGGCTCTATGGAGCTTGGCCAGCGGAGGCCGCTGTTAACCCTGATGCTCCCCGGCGGGGTCGGTCGGTCTGTCGGCCAGGGGGACGCGGGTCCCCCGTGGAGTTAGCAAGGGGGTTTGGGGTCTCACGATCCCCCCCCCCCCCCCACCACCGCTCTCGATGGAAGGATAGAGTGAGTACGGTGTGTGTGTGTGTGTGTGTGTGCGTGTGTGTCTCGAGGAACACCCTAGCGAAAGCAGAGCGAGTCTCGCGGCGAGATGATAAGAAAGCAGATGGTGGGTACTAAGCGTGTTGGTGTTTGGTTACGGAGGGCGACGCCGACGCCAACGACGACAACAAGGGGTCTCCTTAGACAAAGGCAATGTCACGCACTAGACCGTGGGAGCGAAAGAGCGCTAAGCTCGGCGGTACAGGCGTAGCGCTTTCGCCGTCGGTGTCACGGTGCTCGTCCTCCTCACCATCACCGTCAACATCGCCGACGGTTTTGGCCTACGCGGGGTCGGCTCCGGTGTCTGGGTTGTTGCGACCGGCCACGTTTCGCTATCGAGGGCTAGGGGTCGAGGAAGACCAAGAGCAGCGGCGGCGACGACAACAACAGGAGAACTCGGAGGAGGAGGAGAACTCGGAGGAGGAGGATCAGGAGGAAGAGACCGAGGAAGAAGAGCAAGAGGCCGAGGAGGATAACGACTCGACCGCCCGAACGCTCGCAGACGAGGAGCGGTACTCGGAGGATCGGGAGGACGAAAACGATGGGGTGGCGGATCCCCATAGGTCCTACGCGGAAGAGGCTCACAACTACGAAACGGCGTTGCAACTCTGCCAGGACGGCGGCTCGCAAGGCGAGTCGAACCGCCGAGAGGGAGAGGAAGAAGCAGGCGCTGAACCGGGAGAGGAAGAAGCAGGCGCTGAACCGGGGCGGGGGACTTGGGAGATTTGGCAAGAGGAGGACGCCGGCCGTGCTGCAGGTGGCGTTCATGATCCTGGGCGCGATCGCGGCCACGGCGCTGTCGGTGAAACTCGCGACGCAGATGTAGCCGACGATTACGACGAAGACTATGAAGATGACGACGAAGAAGATGACGACGAAGACGACGAAGACTACGAAGAAGACGGCAAAGACTATGAAGACAAAGACTATGAAGAAGAAGCAGAAGAAGAAGAAGACGACGACGACGACGACGACCTCGAGCCGCGAGGACGAGGCCCCACCGAAGAGGCCCTTGCGGCTGCGCACGACGAGGCCTCCGCGTTCATGGCCTACTTCCCGCCGGAGATAGAGGACTCGGTGATCGCCATGACCAACCTGGAAGCGGACAGGCGCAGGCCCGCCATCGACGGGTGGAAGCCCATGGGCCGCGTCGAGTTCCGGGCCTACGTGGGGCTGCTCGTGCTCGCCGGCGTGTACAGGTCCCGGGGAGAGGCCTGCGAGAGCCTGTGGGACGCCGAGAGCGGCAGGTCCGTGTTCAGGGCCGCGATGCCGCTCAAGACCTTTCGAGCCTACTCGAGCGCGCTGCGCTTCGACGACAGAGAGGCCAGACGAGCCGTGCGAGGCGAGGGCGGCGGCCGCGGCTACGACAAACTGGCCCCATCAGAGCCGTGTGGGACGAGTGGTGCGCGAGGCTGCCCGCCATGTACCGACCGGGACCGGAGGTCACCGTCGACGAGAGACTGGTGCCGTTCAGAGGTACGTACGTGGTGCGTGTTGTGTGTGTGTGTGTGTGTGTGTGTGTGTGTGTGTGTGCGTGACTGGGGGAAGAGAGGAGAAAGAGGAGCGGGGAACGGCGACAACGCTAGCTTTCTGGGCATTGTTGTCGTCGGGTTCTGCGTGTGTGCTTTTGCATGACTGTATATCTTCCACGCTTGCAAGCGCGTTCTCTGTCAAACTCACATCTCTTCTTGCGTTTCTGCCCCAATCTCCCACACTTTCCCACATCTCTCTCTCTCTCTCTCTCTCTCTCTCTCTCTCTCTCTCTCTCTCTCTCTCTCTCGCCATCATCAGGAAGGTGTCCGTTCAGACAGTACATGCCCAGCAAACCGGCCAGGTACGGGATCAAGATATGGGTGGCGTGCGACGCGCGCTCCAGCTACGCGTGGAAGATGCAAGTGTACACCGGCAAGCCCGACAAGCGCGGCCCTCCCGAAAAGCACCTGGCCGCTCGAGTGGTCTTGGACCTCACCGAGGGATTGCCGCCGGGATGCAACGTCACGTGCGACAACTTTTTCACCTCGCGCGAGCTCGCCGACAGGCTCTTTCGCGAAAGAGGCCACACGGTGCTGGGCACCCTGCGAGCGAACAGACCCGAGATCCCCAGGGAGCTGCGCTGCGTCAAGGGCAGGGCCGTGGGCTCCGTGGAATCCGTAGTACTCGCCGGCTCCGCGCCACGAGGAGAGGGAAGAGGAGGAGGAGGAGGAGGAAGAGGGCCAGACACGATCATCCTCTCCTACGTGGCCAAAAAGAACAAGAACGTGCTGCTCCTCACCACCGCTCCTCGCTACCACCGCCGCTCCGGCCCCGAGCCCCGGCCTAGCCGCCGCCGCATCGGCAACGGCAAAAGCAGCAGCAGCAGCAGCAGCAGCAGCAACGGCGACGCCGGCGGCAAACCTCCCTTGGTGCTGCATTACAACCGCACCAAGGGAGGCGTCGACAACCTGGACAAGGTCGTGAGCACGTACAGCTGCAGGAGAAAGACCTGCAGGTGGCCCGTGGCCCTTTTCCACAACATGGTGGACGTGGCGGCCTACAACGCGTTCGTGTTCTGGAGGGAAATTCACCCCGACTGGATGGCGGGCAAGCTCAACAGACGAAGGCTCTTCCTCGAGCGGCTGGGCAAAGCGCTCGCGCGCCCCATGATCGAAGCCAGGGCGTTAGCGCGAGGAGTAGGCCGAGTCGCGGCCCGAAGTACTACTGCTGCTACTACCGCTGCTACCGAGGCCGACGGTGCCGACGCTACGCCGCGCGACTCCTCTCCGGTCAAGAGGCGAAGGTGCCGCGTGTGTCCCAGGAGCAAAGACGTCAAGACCAAGATCCTGTGCCGCGAGTGCCGAGCGCACGTGTGCATCAACTGCGCCGTCAAGTACTGTCCCAACTGCGCCGCTTCACGCAACGCCGCTTCCCAGACGCCGCCGACGTCGTAGTAACACGAGCGCCCCTCGTTGGGGGGTGTCCTAACGACCCCCACCCCACCCTAAACGTTTTTAGGACACCGATGATCGTCCTTTTTACACGAAGGAGAAGGACGAGAAGACGAAGACGGTCTCTCTGCGTATTCTGCGCAAGATAATACCGACCGATGTGTGAAACGAGTGCACGCGTGCCGTTACGTTGCCTGAAAGAACACAAATGCTGTATGGTTTTGTTCGTGATTGTTTTTTTTTTATTGTCGCCAATAAACAAAGACTACAACATTTCATGTGAGTTGTTTGTACGCTCGGAGAATGAGATTATACTAGAGAGCAGGTTAATGCAGAGCGCCGCGTCTCGCTTTAGCCGGCGTTCTGAGGACTTTGCGATTCGTAACGCGTACGCCCCGAGGGGGTCCTAGCGACACCCCACACACACACACACACACACACACACACACACACACACACACTATCATCATCATCATAACGCATACGCCCCGAGGGGGTCCTAGCGACCCCACTATCATCATCGTAACGCATACGCCCCGAGGGGGTCCTAGCGACCCCCCACACTAAACATCATAACGCATACGCCCCGAGGGGGTCCTAGCGACCCCCCACACTATCATGAACATGACCCATATGCCCCGAGGGGGTCCCAGCGACCCCACTATCATGAACATAACGCACATGCCCCGAGGGGGTCCTAGCGACCCCCACGCTAAACATCATAACGCACATGCCCCGAGGGGGTCCTAGCGACCCCCACGCTAAACATCATAACGCACATGCCCCGAGGGGGTCCTAGCGACCCCACTATCATCATCATAACGCACACGCCCCGAGGGGTCCTAGCGACCCCCACCCCACCCTAAACATCATCATAACGCATATGCCCCGAGGGGGTCCTAGCGACCCCGCCCCACCCTAAACAGCATCATAACGCACATGCCCCGAGGGGTCCCGGCGACCCCATTATCATGAACATAACGCACATGCCCCGAGGGGGTCCTAGCGACCCCGCCCCACCCTAAACAGCATCATAACGCATATGCCCCGAGGGGTCCTGGCGACCCCCCCCCCCACTATCATCATCATCATCATAACGCATACGCCCCGAGGGGGTCCTAGCGACCACCCCCACCCTAAACATCATCATAACGCATATGCCCCGAGGGGTCCTAGCGACCCCCCCCCCTATCATCATCATCACCATCATCATCATCACCATCACCACCACCACCATCATAATAACACACACGCCCCTCGGGGTCTCCACGACCCACGCCCCGAGAACAGGCGGGCGCACAAGGGTTAAGCAGTCAGTTTTCTCTTTCCCCAAATTACTAGCCCAAACTTTTGATTTCCCACCTTAAATAAAAGCACTCCTGGTCTTCAGCCAGGTGTTAGGGCTTGCTTTTCCGGTTCATGGACACATCATCCTGTGAACAATTCAACCAGAAACTTGCCTTAACATATCCATTGGTGTTAACCTACAATTTTCTTCCAACTGCTGGATCTGGAGAGTTAGTCCGGGTCTGCTTTGCTCCTAAAAATAACAAACTAAGACATTTTCATTATTATCACAAGTGGTCAAACGACCCACGTTTCTCTCTCTCCTGTCACAAATACCAATTATGTCATGTTTATATCATGAATATGAATGTAAGCATTTTACTCGTTGCATTTTCATGTTAATTGAGTGTAAGCTGCTTTCTTCGTTGCATTAATTCATTGAGTTCTTCGTTGCATTTCTATGTATTCATGTTAATGTACACTACGTGTAAGCTGTTTCTTCATTGCATCCTATATATTCATATTTAACTTATGCCTCTTTTCACTGAGCTTTAAATTCAAACTATCTCACTTCTAATTCATTTCAAAAATAATTTCACATGTAACAATTTGTGCATGTGTGTTTTCTGTTCATTAAGGTAATGACAATTATTTTCTTTCATTATTCTTACCTTTTCTAATGTTTACCTCTTTGTTATGCTGTGGTGGACATCCCTAAACATTCATGAGTTCAGGCTTCAATTTTCAATCCAATTATATCCTATATTCTCGCAGTCAAACTCGTCCAGCTTCATCTCTCACTGGTCCCTCTCTGCACAATGTCCTGTTCGGGCTTCAAAGCTCCAGCAAACACAGTCTGTTTCTTCTCTTTTTCTTCTCCAGTCTTCTCTTCCAAAATTACTTCAAGCATGGCAAATATGACACTCAATGTCCAGTGCTCTTCCACAATTCTTTATCCCACTGTTCAACTGTCCAGCCTGTATTTTCACAGTACATGTTGCATTACTCTTACATGCTTCTGCTGGTCGTCAGTCGTCATCAGTGTTAATGGATCAGTGGCACTGTCGTTTGCCTGCTGTATTCGAGTCCACGATGTTCTGTCGGTCTTCATCAGGAGATTGACTTGTCCTTTGAACTTCTTCTCAGGGTCAAGGACAAAGTGAGAGATCAAACTGCACAATTTCGAGCCAAAGACTGGCTTATTCTCCCAATTCTGTTAATCTATTGTTCTGCTGCTGCACTCAAGGTTCCAATGTTGAAAGAAATCCACCTGTATTGGCACACTAAAGCATACAATTAGTATTATATTCATTTCTTTTCTTAAAGGCTTCATTTGCTTTATGTGTCTAGAGGTAACTCATCTGTCTCTCTGTGTTCTTCCTTTACACACTCAGTTCCCATATATGGGCATGCAAAGTTCCTGTTCACTATTTCCTGTCGCACAGCCGCAGCACACAGAGCCATATTTCCTGTTCTCTGCAGAGTCTGTCTCTCTTTGTATTTATAGTCTAAAAACCCTCTTTAATTCTACTAAATCTTGATCTAAAAAACAATACACCTTCATTTTCACTCACACACATTTAAATAGAGCTCTTTCACACATCCAAACAATTAACCAAGTGTCTATACTTATTTGTTTTTGAACTGAGAGAAAGGAAACTCAACCTCTCATACCATCACTCATGCATTTCTTGAATTAAAAGCACTTTCAAACTTTAGAACATCCTACTTTACATCACAAAAGAAATATATTTCCCACTCCTTTATTTCATACACACCTTTAAATGTTCTAACCTCTTTCAGACGCCATGAGTCGTCTCACACACACTGCCTTTTCTCTCACTCAGAGAACTCACGCAGAGTCACTCAAATCAAATACTGACAGCATTCACACAGTTAAAATCACACAAAATACGCTTTCATGCGAGTATTTTGGACATGCCTTCCATCATCAGAAAGAGCAAGTCAAAAAGAAAAAAGAAAAAAAACAAAACTGAAACCTCTCATCATCCTCATGGCTTCTTACCACTCACACATAACTGAAGACAAAACACACCAGCATTTATGGCTCAGGATATATACATCTATCAAAATTCAGTCATTACTATACATCCACACTAATGAATTCACACTCTCTTTATACTCTCGTAATAAGCAAAACCAACCTCTTAATTACAGGCATTTCTTAAATTTCAAACAATAGTTATAAAGCTCAATACACTCGAAACTGAAACCACCCTCTCTGCGCGTCACCGCTGCTCATTTGCATTTACACACCATCAGTGCACATCCGGCTGTGCACTGACACACAGAGACTGATCTCATACATAGATCTCATATTTTATATTACAAAAGACGTCTTATTAATTACAACTGCACAGATTTTTAGGCCTTTATAAAACACCTACACAATTTTGACAAAATTTACGATAACCGCCCAGCGGATAAACCCCCTGAGTTTTTTGCGACCAATTTACCGTTTATCGGTCCCAGACCGCGGCCTCATTTCTAATGCCCTAACACAATTTATAAGCATGAACCAACCCAAACTCTGCCTGAAGCTCTATTTTTGGGCATTTCACATCCCAGGCTTCCCCGAAGTTTTAAATTAAAGTTACACGCCCGAAACCCGGTTTCTACTGACCAAAAAAGCGCAATGTACTGTCCCGGACAGTAAAAAGTGATCCTTAAATCACTTAGCGTATTTTGGGATGCCCCGTACCCCACAGATTGCCAAACTGGACTAACCCTATTCGTTGATAGGTCAGGGTCAAGCGTCCTTGACCAGGAGAGACCGTCACATCTGAGCTGTGCGCTTCCTAAGACTATCCCATAGTCCCGTCCTAAGATAATTTAATTACTTTGAAAACACCCCATAAAATCACACAAGCAATTATATTGATGTTCAAGCCCGGCTTTATATTCAATTAAGACTTAACTGTCACAAACTTTCACCAATTACCTATAACTCTAAATTCACTCTGCAGTCCAACTGCTTTAAATACACTTATTCTCTTTACTCTTTACTTATTTTCTCTTATTCTCTTTACTCTTTACTTTTTTCAACGTTTCATTATCTTTACTTCAACTTATACTTTAGTTCTCATGAGATTTTCACCAAAATCAAAACAGACATCTATCAGTAATTTCAGTGAGTAGACTTTTAATTTTGTAATGATGTCCAATCTGGCACACTTAGAAATTCAACAGGTGGTGCCTACCTTTTGTTATATGCCGGCTTGTCACTCACTTTGACCACTGACCAATGCCTGAGCGCCTGATGCCTCGGACCTTTCTCCGTCCTGTCTCACTTCCCCCCTCGGACGAGCCCCCAAATGTTAAGGTTCAAAAATATAGGGAAGGAAACACAGGAGGAATGCAAGTAACCACACTGGTCCAAAGGGTAAAGACGATGATTTTAATGAAATGACGCGTGGGAGAATGAGCGGACTCCGTAAGCAGACAGCCCCACAATCTCATCCTCCTAACATCAAAATACAGTTTTATATGCATCAGAGTATATTTAGTGACGCCCCCTCATTGCGTCATCACATACATCAGCTTCAAAACCACAAATGTTCTATTCGACAACTTAAGGCACAAATAAAAGTACACTGGCTTCCATCTTCTCCCCGGTGATTTCCCGTAAGCCAGCTCAGCTCTCGCATCGTGCATCTACTGCTTCATCAGTCAACTCTCACCTACACCCTAACAGTGTGTGTGTGTGTATGTGTGTATGTCTCTGCGCGTGCACAGAGTGTGCATCTGCTCTCTGCACCTTAGTTGACCCCAACCCAGGCAACCAGGCTAAGGCCATCCTGTGTTGTGATGATCTTAACTTCTATGTAAACTGTATAACACAAATATTTCAATCTAATACAACTACTTAAAGCTTAAATCAAAGATAAATGCATAATAAACACCCTACAATTTGGCTTGCACTCACTCTGCTTTTGGTTTCACTTCTGCAAAACCTGCAACTTCAAAAGCCTATAACTTCCTGTCTCATTTCGGGTTATAGATTCAACTCAACAGTTTAAAGTGGTTCTTTACTGAACCTGTAATAAAGACTAATATGATACCAATATATTTGAACATTTGAATGCAATATCAATACCTCTTGTATCAATACTTCTTGTATACATATGCTTGCTATATGTTTATGATGCAACAGTAATGACAGTAATACCAAAATAATAAAAATAATAAAAATAGAATTAACAAAAATAAAATAATAAATGGAAATAACAACAATGACAAAAAATAATACTTCGTTCCCAACAGGGGCCACTGCCCCGACCTCCAGGGCATGAAGCAGGTATGGAGGAGATCAAAACTCCAGACATCCAGAGGCCCCCAGAACACAAGAGACCAAGGAAGACCAACAGAGGGGCAGCCGCGCCACTATCCCAGAAAGAGCTGAGGAGAGTCCCAGATGAGGGGTCACTCAGCAGCCGCGGAGCAGAAGCCAGGGGGGGTTGCAGTGACGTGCCCGTGAGCTCCGCCGGCAGCCAGCTGTGCCTGAGTGACCGAGCCCCAGGCAGAGAGGCCGAGGGCACCCCATCCCCGAAGTGGTCCGAGCGAGCCCCAGGCTCCAGGCCCCGATAAGGAGCCGCCAAGGAGTGAGCCGGTGGGTACCTGGGCGCCCACCCCCGGACACAAAGAACCACCAATGCACCGATGTCTGAGGGCTTCTGCCACCGGCAGGGGAAGTGGTGGGGGGAGATGGGCCTCCAAACCTTGGAGGGCCTGAGATGTTCCCAGAGAGGTGGGGTCTGATTCCCAACCTGACATATAGACACAGACAAACAGGCACACACAGATACAAACATCTATTCCCACCCTCATGCTCTCAACACTCACCCAACGTGGAGACAGACATAGAGAGACACTGTACACACAATCACACTCCCCAAGCGTACTCTAAGCCCCGGGTCTAGGTACCCTTGCCCCTGGAGGGGGAAACTGCGCCCAGACCCAGGTGGTGTTACCCTTTTCCCTGCGGTGGGGAGAAGCAGACCGCCCCGACTTCGCAGCAGCAGGGAGGCCCCACATTCCAGACCCCAGTCGGACGGCCAACTCCTCCTCCTAGCCCCCCCGCTCCAGTAGGCCGCAGAGAACGGGGGTGTAGGAAGACTCCAAACCTCCCTCCACCCGCTCATATGTAGTGTTGATGTATGTGTGTTCTAAGATGCATTTAAAACCCAGGAGGGCATGGAGCTACCTGCCAGAGCAGCAGGTAAGCGTATAGCCCCTCCTGCTAGCCCTCAATGTCTACGTGTATTTAAAATTGAGAGGTGGGCAGCGACGCCAGGGGTGAGGTGTACACCCTGATGGTGATTGGAATCCGTGTAGCATGCCCACCCCCAAGATCCTATATGTATGTGTAATGAGAGTGTGAGTAATGTGAATGTCTAAGTTGTGGGATAAAATTGAGGCAGAGAATCAAAGGGAAATCCTACAGTGTGGCAGAGAATCTTAATGGCTCCAACATCAACACATCCACAATGTTGGATCCAGTTCTACCTCACAGAGTTACTAAGACACACCCTCTGCCAGCATTACAACAGCTCCACCTGCTTCACCTGCCTCCTCAGCCTCTGTACACCTGAAGAGAAAAGAAAGGCTCCAAAAGCTCAAATCTACAAAGGATTCATGAAGTTTCATCCAACAATAACATGTTTGCCTTCCACAGTGTGTTGTTAGACACCACTGTACCTCTGCCATTTCAAAAAGAGCAGCTTGGGAACATTTTGGCTCCAAACACTTTGTGTTTAAGTTCCTAATCTTTGTTTTCTTTGTGAACAACATCTGGAGCTTTTTGACTCATAGAAACATCATTTTGTTCTTTAGATGTGAAGCGAGATCGATCAACAGGAGACCAGACAACAAACGACGGAGGCACCAGACGAATGCAATCAAACGATGAGTTTATTAACACAGGAGAAGCAACATCTGCACATATCTTCCTCTGACAAAAATTCATCAAAAACTGGTTTTATACCATCGAACATTAACGCCCACACATATACGTCAATACAAGTCAAAAATACATTGTTGACAGACATGAGCGCATCTTATACATTTTAATAACTATAAACAGTCATATAACTTCTCTTTTCTATAACACCTGCCTTTTAAGGTAATAAACTTCAAGCTTCGGGATCGTTAAAAGCTAATAATTAACCCTCGTCACCAATCACTAAGTAAACTGAATTGGCGCAGGTCTCAAAACGAGAGCAGAAGACACTTGGGCCTTCGCTCAGGCCTGCCACTAAATTAATAAGTGTATTGTAAGCATGCATGCAATTAACCTGCTATGTTCTCATCTTCCCTCAACATGTATCACCTGGACACTCTCACCAGTGAAGCTTAAAACCCTCTTGGATGGAACATCAACTCTAAACAAGCACAGTTATGCATTGTGTATAAAATAAACTCAACCTGTGGATAAAAAGGTCAATGTAATGACAAATATATTCAATGCATTATGAACCCCATAAGAAATATTACTGATAAAATAATACTGTAGAACATGTTATTAATGCATTTATCATAAGGCAGCTTATATGGTTACAATAAAAGAATCTCTGAATCCCAACATTCCCTCTTTTGACATTCCAACAAGGAATGTCACCACACTTCATGTTGTATCACTCCCTGCCCCACTCTATGGGTTCTAAGTTCATCTGGTAGATGCCCTCAACCCAGCCAGGGTTAGCAACCCTCGCCATTACTCTTACCAACAATCCTCTGACACAAGGAATGATACAACACCCCACAATGACCAGTATCCCCAAAAATACACCCAAGGAGCATATCACTGACATCGCCACACCTTTCCATCGTCCGAACACGGATGTCATCCAGGACTCCAGCGGGTTTTCGATACCTGAGTGCTCATGCATAGTTTTAGACAAAGTTTTCAGGCCCTCCAGAGCTCGGGTTACTGAGCCATCTGGGGCAGTATTATTGGGAATAAAGGTGCAGCACATGTCTCCAAACATGGCACATACACCTCCCTTCTCTGCCAGCAACATGTCAAGGGCCATTCGATTCTGCACGCCCATCAGCGAACTTGGACCCAATTGTTCTGCGAACCCCACCATGGCGTCTCTGGTTAGGTTAGAGAGTCTCAGCAGATTGTAATGAACATAGTTAATGCGATCAACATTCTTATTAGGCGTTATCCAAATTAATATACTCTCAAATCCTGCAGCTACCTGATTTACTAGCTTGTACTCATTAGGAACTCCCCTGGGCACTCCTATGGAGTCTATCCAGGTCGGCGAGTTCAGGCGAGGATCATAAGGATGTGTACCCTGGGTCCCTCTTTTAGCCAAAATATGTCTCTTACGTCTTGCAGCTAAAGTACGTGTGTTGTGTTGTGGAATAGCCTTTACCTGATTCCCAATGAGCATAAGCGGAGCTCCCAATTGCACCATTGCACATGTCCCTACGCTTCCCAAAGGAACACGAGCCAACAGAGTGCTCTCCCCACAGTAATAATAGAGCCCGCTTCTTGCCCATGTTCCAATTACCGTGTTTGGGTCGCCTACATTATTGGTGGTTCGTCCCTGGAGTGTGACAGCACACCAAGTTGGGTCGATCTCTCCCACCTTGTACTTTTCATTATCTGTAGAGAACTTAAAACATGTATAATTATCTTGTTTTGGCATAAATGGTCCCACTGTCGTCTGCTTTGGAACGGGAGGGAAAAGCCTGGACAACAAAGTACAGTTGCCAGTGGTCACTGCACTTCTGGTTAACTGTAACATACACTCATAGCCCCACTTATCTTCTAAATGCAATGGGGCGGGCTCTGTAAACAAACGTGGCCTAGCTGCCGCACAGGCAACACAGTCAGATACATGTTGTTCTCTAGCATTTTGAGCCACCCAATCAAGCCAGAGGTTACTGTCCTTGAAACCGGTGGCCCGCTCAATCAAATCCTGCGGCTTCAATCTAGTGTAATCTGATGTCACAAGTAATCTCTCTTTTGGTTCCTGTTCCTCTTGAGCGACTGTCCCTGAGGTTATTGTTTGGTCAGCTAAAGTGATAATTGGTTCAACTAAGTTTACCCTAATTACCCCTGATGGATCTGTCCCTATGACAGCCACCCCAATTACCAAATAGAACATTCCTCCCGGGATCCCAGATTTTGGGAGCGTATCCCACGGTCCTAGGGAAAGAGTGACAGGGTTCTGGGAAACAGAATAATCCCTTTGAATGGCTATCCCCTTCAATCCCTGCGGCACATCTGGCTGCCATCCTACTCCTGTCCAACCTACCACGTCTTGCCAAGCACACCACTGATCTGTTATATAGGTGTAAACATGTTTCCCCCACGAGGGGCCCCAAACAGCCTTACGGAAGCATATCATGGGATGATTGCAAACCCATATATCATATGCTCTCCAGCTACTACTAGCTCCTGTACACTTAATAACGTCACACAAATCAAACGTGAAAGAGCTGGTAGAGCCTTTAACATAATTCAACTCTATGCCATTATTCATGCTGAGACACTCATCACCTTTACCTGACACCTCGCGCTTTTGTCTTTTTACCGACCCCGTTTTGGGAACCACAGTCTCAGGAAGTGCTGTGCTGGACTGGCCTCCGTGTTCAGACAAGTGGTTCGGAGTGCCCTGCAAAATATAAACAATAAACAACACAGCCATCGTTAATATCACAGTATACAATAGACATGTGGTTGTAAGAAACATTTTAATCAGTTTTTTCTCATTACGTGTCTCTGACTCGTGTGTCTGCATCATGTTAGGTAAACTTTATGTTCTGGACTGAAACTCCCCTGCTTCTGGAGTTCTCAACTGGTCACTGCTTCTTTCTTCTGACGTGGTGACCTTCTCAGCTGCTGCTCTTCTCTCTTCGGCCTCCCAGGTAGACTACTGGTTGGCCCGTTGCACAGGTGAGAGGATTTATTTTGCCTCTGCTCGTTATCGTTGACACCTGTGTTTGGTGTAGAGGAGTTTTCCTCTAGCAAGCTCTCATGTGCTGGCGCACACTGCGACCAATGATACCAGGTATCGCCTTTCCCTTTCAGTTGAACTGCTGTAGTTGTCCTGGCAACGACCTCATAAGGACCTGTCCAGCGTGGCTCCTTCCACTTGCGTTTGATAACCTTCAGCCAGACCGCCTTTGCCTCTGGGGTCACCTGGTCCGCCACATGCAGTCCAGAAGTAACCTGTTTGGTGAAACTGGAGACAAGACACTTCAATTCATCCCAATATTCTGCATGAGACCTGTTACCTCTTGTGGTGTGTTCCGCTGGAACCTCTGTCCAAGGTGCTGGAAATGGCCTTCCCGTCTGCAACTCATGCGGAGTGAATCCTGTTGACTTATTAACAGAACATCTTATAGTCAATAAAGCAATTGGTAAAGCTGAAACCCAGTTTAACCCCGTCGCTGCGCAGATTTTAGATAACTTGTTTTTCAAATTCAAGTTCATTCTTTCCACCTTCCCCTGAGACTGAGGATGGTAGACAGTCCCAAACCTGTGTTTTACTCCCAACATCTTCTCTACTTCCTCCAGGTCTCGATTTTTAAAGTGGGTTCCATTATCTGATCTAATGCGCCTTGGAAACCCATGCCTGGGGATATAATGATTGATTAAGCACTTAATCACGCTTTTGGCGTCCTCCTTTCGGGTAGGCCACGCTTCTGGCCACCCTGTCAAAGCATCTACACATACTAACAGATATCTGACTCCCCCTGGGCCCACATCAATCATATCAGTATAATCAATCACAATTTCTTCTCCTGGCGTTTCTGGCAGGAGAAACTTACCTGGTTCTGGTTTTACCACTGGTTTTGGATTGTGAGCTCCACAAATTAAACATGTTTGGGCTTTTTCCTTTATCATAGCTGTTAGTCCTGGGTGCCACCAGTGACACAAATTTCTCTCCATCTGTGCCATTCCCACATGGCCAAGCCCATGTGCCTCAGTTATCTTCTGTCTGGCCAGTTTGTCAGTTAAGACTGGTCGTCCATCAACTCCTCTCCAAAGACCACCCTCTTTTCGGGCTCCTTTGCTCTGCCACACCTCTTTCTCCTCCAGAGAAGCCTCCTCTTGGGCCTGTCTGGCCTCCTCCAACATATTGATGCCTGCCTCCTCTTCAGCAATTACCTGCACCATTTGCTGTCGTCCTTTATAGCCTGCTGCTTCCTTTGCGGCTTCATCCGCTTTCTGATTTCCTCTTGCAACCATGGTATTTGCCTGAGAGTGTCCTTTACATTTGATAATGCTCACCTCACTTGGGTCGTGCAGGGCCCTCTCCAGTTCCTCCATTTCCTTCCTATGGCAAATAGGAGCATTTGTTGCTGTTCGGAAGCCTGCTCTCTTCCACTGCTGGAGTTCCACATGGGCTGCTCCAAAGGCATAGGCTGAATCAGTATAAATGTTCACTCTGTTGTCTTTGGCCAATCTCAAGGCCCTACTCAGTGCAATGACTTCTGCCCTCTGAGCAGACTGTTGTCCCTCGATTCTCCCTGCTTCTTTTACCTCAAATTCAGTTCCTTGTTTGCAGACTATAGCATAGCCTGCTTTCAGTCCCTCTTCATCCCGATGGCAGCAGCCATCTGTGAACCAATCCTCAGCTCCAGGAATAGGTTCTGCTTTTAAGTCTTCCCTGACTTTCCCTTCAAGTTCTGCTTTTTTAGTACAATCATGAGGTTCCCCTGCTCCCATTAAATCTGCCATATTAATTCCTTCATGTGTAAATGTCAGATTTGGAGCATCTAGAACTTTACTCAACCTCTGTTGTGCTAATGAGGTCATGGTGAACGCCTGCGAGTTCACATATGCCACCACACTATGTGTAGTCAGAACTTTTAGTGGGTGTTGTCTCACCACATGTGCTGTTTTCTGTATTATTTTGGCAACCCCTGCTGCATGCTGTGTGCATGTAGGATGCCTTGCTTCTGTTGGGCTCAATCTTATGCTAACATACATAAGTACCTGTCTTCCTCCCTCTTTTTTCTGAAACAACACCCCATTTATTATTCCAAGTGTTTCAGAAATATCCAAGTAAAATGGCTCATCATAGTTAGGTGTGGCCAAATCTGAGGCCCTTGACAAATCTTGTTTCAAAGAAATGAACGCGGCTTCAGTGTCGAGCGTCCATGGCAATTCAGCCTTAAGGTTTCGAACGCCCACCTGTTTGATCAGATCCCGTAAGGGAGCCGTCCTTCCTGCATAGTTTGGAATAAACTGTCTGCTGTAGCCCGTCAGGCCAAGAAAAGAAAGAAGTTCTTTTACCGTTCTTGGTTTTGGGTGTGTCAAAATTTGGTCTCTGTGTGCATTCATTAGTCCCAAGGATTTATGGGCTATTACACGGCCCAGAAATGTGACTTCTGGTCGAACCAACTGTAGTTTCTCTTTACTTACTTTGAAGCCGTATTCAGACAGTCTGTTGAGCACTGTGAGTGATGCTGCCGTACACGCCGCTGCTGAAGTAGCTGCGATAAGTAGGTCATCTACATACTGTATTAATGTGCACCCTTCAGGCAACTGACAGGGTGACAGGGCTTCTTTAAGCACCTGATTGAAAATGCCTGGGGACAGGGCAAAGCCTTGTGGCAAGCGTGTGTATCTAAACTGACGACCTCTATATGTGAAAGAGAAAATGTCTCTGAGTGAATGATGTAATGGGAGACAAAAGAACGCGTTTGCTAGATCAATGCATGTAAACCACTTTTGGTCGCAGGTTACTTCAGTTAAGGCTGTGTATGGATTAGGTACAGGCACCGTATCGGTACGTAGTATGGCATTAATAAGTCTTAAATCATGTGCCATACGGTACTTCCCTGTCCCATGTTTCTCCACCGGCAAAATTGGTGTGTTTTGACCAGGACATGTCCTTCAACGCACATATTAAACAAATATGTAAGACTGCTTTCTTCCATTTGCGCAACATCTCTAAAATTAGAAATATCCTGTCTCAGAGTGATGCTGAAAAACTAGTTCATGCATTTATTACTTCCAGGCTGGACTACTGTAATTCTTTATTATCAGGATGTCCTAAAAACTCGCTGAAAAGCCTTCAGCTAATCCAAAATGCTGCAGCAAGAGTACTGACAGGGACTAGAAAGAGAGAGCATATTTCTCCTGTTTTGGCTTCCCTTCATTGGCTTCCTGTTAAATCCAGAATTGAATTCAAAATCCTGCTCCTCACATACAAGATCTTAAATAATCAGGCCCCATCTTATCTTAATGACCTTGTAGTACCATATCACCCTATTAGAGCACTTCGCTCTTGCACTGCAGGCCTACTTGTTGTTCCTAGAGTATTTAAAAGTAGAATGGGAGGCAGAGCCTTCAGTTTTCAGGCCCCTCTTCTGTGGAACCAACTTCCAGTTTGGATTCGGGAGACAGACACTATCTCTACTTTCAAGATTAGGCTTAAAACTTTCCTTTTTGCTAAAGCATATAGTTAGGGCTGGACCAGGTGACCCTGAATCCTCCCTTAGTTATGCTGCAATAGACGTAGGCTGCCGGGGATTCCCATGATGCATTGAGTTTTTCCCTTCCAGTCACCTTTCTCACTCACTATGTGCTAATAGACCTCTCTGCATCGAATCATATCTGTTATTAATCTCTGTCTCTCTTCCACAGCATGTCTTTCATCCTGTTTTCCTTCTTTCACCCCAACCGGTCGCAGCAGATGGCCGCCCCTCCCTGAGCCTGGTTCTGCCGGAGGTTTCTTCCTGTTAAAAGGGAGTTTTTCCTTCCCACTGTCGCCAAAGTGCTTGCTCATAGGGGGTCATATGATTGTTGGGTTTTTCTCTGTATTTATTATTGTGCTATCTACTGTACAATATAAAGCGCCTTGAGGCGACTTTTGTTGTGATTTGGCGCTATATAAATAAAATTGAATTGAATTGAATTGAATTGAATTCCAAAGGGATTGCGAGGGCTCAAGCACTCCTGCTTTCAACAACCCTTCAATCGTCTCAGCGATCCCTTCTTCTGCTTCAGGCTTGTGTCTATATTGTGGTCGTGAGATTGGCGTGTCCGATTTCAGCTGGAACAAAACCGGCGCACAATGGGCTAAGCCAACATCAGTGGATCCTGTAGACCACAGAGTGTCAGGCAATTTTGAAAGTTCTACCACTGCATCTGGATGATCTGTTCTCTCACTACCATGTATTCTTGATACTTGCTGATGCTCTAATATCACTGCGTCACTGGACACACATGTGATACGATATATTTTACATTTTGGTGCATAACAAACATCTGGAATTTGGGTGGGTTGCCACCAAGCGTTATCCAGCGCACGCCTCACCATCGTCCCCAACTCTTTGGCCTGGTGTCCCTCATGGACTGCCAATGTGATGTGTGGGGCCGAATCTGATCCCATGTTATACCAAGACAACTGTTCATCTGTTAATTTAACAACCGCTGCTACACCTTCTGGCCCCACATAAATATTTTGTGTTTGAACGTTCCAGGTCTGACCCTCAAGTTCAGACTGGAAGGCTTCTCGGTAAACATCATCATCATCCCTATCATAAAAGAGAGTGACATGGAATGGATCTCTAGGCGAGGAGTACACCGCAAGACTCATGATCCAGGGTCTCCACTGTTGATATTGTTCCAAAATGCCTTCTTCTACCAAGCGCCCCCAGTATATGTCAGCAGGGGGTGGTTCACAGTTCTGCAGCAAGTATTGATTCTTTGAATTGATTTCCAGGCACGGTAGCGACATTCCACCGGGCAGAGAGACCGTCAGTCCATCCGCGGAACACATAATGGTGGCTCCCAGTTTGATGAGTAAATCTCGGCCCATCAAGTTCACAGGCACTTGTGGAGATACCACATATCGGTGCCTCAAAGTCTGTTTGCCCAGCTTGGTCAGAGCTGGGTCTGTGAGTGGCAGAGTCATTGGTATCCCAGAGAAACCCACAACACTGACAGTGTGGTTAGAGATGGTTGCACTATTTGGTGTCGTTCTCAAAGTTGAGTACGTTGCCCCAGTGTCCACCAGGAAGGGCAATTCTGCACCTTCCACTGTCATTGACAGCATGGGATCTGCCATTCCCCTGCTGCCTGGTTCCTGTGGGCTCCATCAGTACTGTTCCTCCCAGCTCCAGTCTCCCACTGGATACTGAGACCGCGGCGCAACACTTGGATTGGGAGCTTGATGTCTGTCTTGGTAACTGCCTCTGCCTCTCTGAGTTCCCCATGCCTGGTAATCTCTTTGTTCATAGCTTCGGGGCAACTCACGGCATTCTCGAGCCCAGTGCCCCTCTCTTCCACATTGATAGCAGACATTCCATGAATTCGTTCTGGGATTCCCTGAACCACGACCTCTAGGGTCTGGTCGCCAGAATCCACCACGTCCCCTCTGTAAACGGTTGGCCCCCCGATTTCTACCTGGGCGTCTTTGCCTTGGTATTTCACGGTCACCAGGATAAGAACTGGGAGCACGCTCTGGTTGCTCGGGCGCTGGATCAGCCTGGGGCTGAACCACCATTATAGGTTTACTACCCTCTTTCTCCTTTTTCTTAACATTATTCTTCTCACGAGCTTCACCCAACTGTAATTTTAGCAGTTGTGCCTGTGCTTCTTCTAACTCCTTCTTTTGTTTGTTTACCGTATCTTGTTCCAACTGTAACCGATGTGTTACATGCCGCTCCCACTGGGTAGAGTCTGCTACTGCAAAATCTGGGTTCTTTTCTAAATCAGTTGTTACTTTCTCTGGCAGCCCCTTCAGTACCGCGGCGCGGAACCAAGCTCGGTTCTCACCTTCTTGACCTGGATGTATGCCAGTTTGTGACATCCACTGTTCCTTAGCTTTTTCTAAAAATTCTCTGGGAGTGTCTTTTGGATCCCAAGTTATTTTTGGTATTGACCCTACATTTGGAGTTATGTATTTCTCTCGAACTGCATCAGCTAGCTTATCTTCTACTCTACTATATGGCACATCATTTGGAAGAATAGTAGTCTTAGCAATTTCTTCCACATCAGCTAAACCTCCTGCAATCATAGTCCTTCCTGCGACGGCTCTAAAGTCTCCAAGGCAAAGCTCGTCTCCTTCTGTTAAGGTTCTTAACTTCCTTAACCAAGCTGCTCCTCCCTCTGTTATAGGGGGCAGCTGCTGAACTAGGGCCTCTAGATCCCTCATCTTGTATGAACGATACACTGGTTCCTGCTTTGCTCCACACATTAAGGGCATCTCCCATTCTAAGTTATCTAAGCTATTCTTAAAGTGCACTTCCTTTTCTTCAGGCTTCAACAAATTATATTTTCTAAACATAGACTGTCGTTTTTCTCGCCCTGCTATAGTCTTATCCTGGCTCACCAGCTTTTGTTTTGGTTTTTCCGTCCGATACACAGTTTTCTGTGATCGCAACTTCATTCCTGCCATTTTGGTGTCTGGTCGAGCTTCACAACCTTCCACACAGTCTGGCTCATTCTCTTCCTCTATCTCATCTTCTTCATCAAAGACAGCCAAGTTTTCTTTCTTTACTCTCTCTTCTACTTTGATTACTCTTTGCAGAATTTCTGCCAGAGCATCTTTATCAGCTTGCACTTGTCCATAAACTTCCCCTATCCACTGAGGCTTTTCCATCCCAGCTGTCTTTACTGGCTGGGAGTGTTCTTTTCTAGCTGGGGTAGGCAATGGAGTAAACTCCAGCCTCCGAACCTCATTGGCTGGTGAGGCCGTCCCACCTGTTGAGGGGGTAACAGAGATTCCTTTTTTCAACTTTTCCTGACCGGTAGCTAAGTTCACACTTAGGTGATCCTCAGCTCCAGGTTCCCTTTGTGTTTTTAATGGATCAAACTCCATAAAATCTACAGACTTGGGAGATGAAGTTGAGGGTCCAGCTTTGGCTGAAGCTGCTTCTCCCATACCCATAGGCTGTACCGCCCTGGGCTGTGCACTAGGTGGCTGACCTGCTGCTACTGCAGGAGTAATATGTACAACATCTGCAAAACCTCCAATTACTGCGCCCTGTTGTCCCTGTGGCCCTCTAATCTCTCCTCCTGCTAAAGACATTATGGGGAAAACATAAGGAGGGGGTGGAGCAGATGGCGCCTGAACGACCCAAGGATGGAACGGTTGCAAAGAGTCCACTGGGGATTGAGATGGGTGTGGTGGCAATGTGTCTTCCGGTAATTCAGGAGAGGTGGGGAGGGGGTTGGAAGGCAGTGCTAGCTTCGCATGCGCATGCTCCAGTTTCTCCTTTGCTGTGTTTAGCAAATATATTTGTCCTTCCAGTTTCTTATTTTCCTGCTGCAATTCCTGAAAAGATTTCATCAAGGTGCGCACCTGTTCGGCATTTTCTGGTTTCTTTTCCTGTTGTGAGAGAAGTGAACTTACCTCTTGAGCTTGAGCCTCATCCTCTTTCATCCAACCTGAAATCCCTTTACACATTATTATCCATTTACAGAGTTTTGCGTGAGTTTCCTTTAAGAGTTTTATTTCTGCTTTGGTGTGTCTGTTTATTGCATGTGTTAACGTTTCCTGCTGCAGTTGCTGTAATCTCTTTGCACATTTCTCCCTTTCTTCTTCAAAAATAAGATGAAGAGGTTGTCTATCCCGCAAAGTTCTTTGCTGAGCAGCACATAATTTCTCAACATGTTTCCTTACAGCCTTAAATTCTTTATCTGCTACTTTAGTTGTTTTTGTGCAAGCCATGTGGATGGCTTTGTTTAACTCTTCAAGCTGATCATTTAGTGGCTTATACACTTTTTGTCCACTAGATGTCCCGGTTGAACTTTCCGCCATCTTGCTTTCAAAATGGCTGCTATATGTGCCCGCCCTCGGAAGTTCCTTGACGTGACTTCCTATTTCTCTATCAGAAGCTCTGGGGCCAGAGAACAGACACTTCCTCCTTTCCGTCAGAAGTATGGTAGTCGGCCACCCAGACACTTCCTCTTTTATACCTGCTTGATATACACAGTGACCAACACGGGGCCAGACAGCACAGCTTTTATTTCACAAACTTCTTAGAACAGCCACAGTTTTCAACACGTTAAAATAAGCACCCAACCGGCTGCAATTCTTGCTTTAAACACCAAACACAATTAATCCCATCACTTTCTATGCCAAATTCTAGTTCGTGGTAATTATAGACAAGGCCTCAGTAAAAAGAAGAAACGAAGGCCGAGCAAAATACTGCATAATTCTAAACTTCAACTATTTTAACATGAACAATATCAAAACACTTCTCTGCTCTTTCTACTTAAAGTCAAAATCACACTGTTCATCAAAATGGGGTGTTTTAAAATCAGTGAGGGGCATACAGCATTATTTCTTACTCTTACAGGGGCCTACAGTGCGTATTTCTCTTCTTGTAAATAAGAAAATAAAAAGAAAAAATTGACTGCATCCAATAGCTTCTTAACCGGCCAACTCACTCTCAAAAAGGGCGACAAGGCGTTGAACTAAATCTACACAACCCCGCAAAAACGGGGAAATCTGTGAGTCAACCAAAACTGCCTGTACAACCAAGTGGTGATCGGTATCCTCAGTCTCACAATATATATACAATTCCAAATATGTCAGCTCACCCACGAATGTTAAATTGGCCGACACTGAAAAATAATGAATCATCTCCTTTCAATAGACTGAAGTAATATAACACACCAATAACTCTTAACTAAATCAATATCTGGTGGTATGACTTTGATAAAAAACCCCAAAGGATTTTACTGGTAGGGAAACTCAACTTTGGCTTTCAGAGACCGATGCCCTCTCAGCCATTTCAGTCTGCTCTCTAAAGTGCCTTAGACAATAACCAAAAAACTCAGGGAGATACTCCTCAATCATAAATGCCGAGAGTGTAAGGATATAATGATTATCCTGTGTTTCCCCCTGAACTACACCTATCACAAAGATTCCTTCGGGGAAATTAATCAGCTCAAATCTTATAGACGTACAATATACCATGCCTTGTTATCGGCAGGGAAATTAAGCCTCCTTCAATAATAAAATCTACTTCTGGAGAGGCAAGGAACAACCACATAAGTTATTCCATAAATTCTCTCAGTATCTGCTGAGAGCAAAATAATATGACACAATATCAGTTATTGCTGAACCTCTCTTCTCTCTTCACTGTTCTGTTTCACCAGTTGGCCTAGGGCTTCTACTAGACACAAACAATTATCCAGAAAACTGGGGAACTCTAATTCAGTTAAGCACACTGTTTTATGAAAATGATACTCCAAGTCTGCTGTCTCACAGCAAACAAACACCTCCACTTGCACCTGTGCCGGCTCGCCTTGGATTACTGGCGTCAGCAGGACGGTGAAAGTAAACCCAGTTACGTCTCTCTGATCCAATGTGAAAACTCCAGTGTCTGTCTCACCCATTCAATACACAGATCCCTTCAAAACAATATTAAAATTAAAAGGGGAAGTAACCGCACCCAAATTTTAACTGCGCACTTTTCCCCAGCAAGAAAAGAACGGGGAAAGAGACTTTTACAGCCTCTCACACACCCGAGCTGCAGCCGGCTGGCACTTTAAATCTTTTCAGACAGTTTCTTACGTCACAGTCCTCACAACCCGGATATACACACCGCAGCTCATCTTTAAGAGACGTCAACAGGTCCGCAAATTCTCCAGATATATCAACAGAAACACAGCTTTTCTTGGGCCACGGCGGGTCCACAAATCTTTGCTGACCACGGCGGGTCCACAAATGCACAGGTGATACTTTTAATCGTCTCTCATAACACACAATAACTCAATAACTCAAAAGTTTAGTTTCAGTTTCACTGCTCGGCTCGGCTTGCTGCAAAACCTCAAGCTCACGGCTGGCTTGAGTTTCTCTTATTTAAGTGTCTCTCTCAAAATGATCCTCTGCGATCATAACCAATTTTAAAACCAAGGTCCCAGGTCTTGGTAGATGGTCAGTCTCCAGTACCGCACGCCGACGGACCCTAATAGACGTCTCTAATAGGGAGGGGGTCTGCACCCCTGAACTTTGACACTTATGAAACCAAAATCCTTAACACATCATCTCCATTACTTTTAGCTCAGTACTGCTTTTTCCTAGCAACCGTGAATGCAACACTACTCTTAAGTTTCACTTTTGTTGCAAACAATTTTCATTTCAAACAAAACTCGAAACAGAGATCTACGGATAACCACTTGACTACATATTTTAGAATTATGTCCCAATCCAGCACAATTTCCGTTTAAGAGGTTTGTGCCTTACCTTTTTATATGTGGGCCCAGTAGTAGTCAAGCGATCACCCCCTGACGTCTGCCGTCCGATCACCCGATCTGGTCTCAACCTCCGCCAACAACAAACACCTGTAGCTCTTTCTACTGGTCTTCAGATTGCCCGCATCCTCCACCAAAATGAAGCGAGATCGATCAACAGGAGACCAGACAACAAACGACGGAGGCACCAGACGAATGCAATCAAACGATGAGTTTATTAACACAGGAGAAGCAACATCTGCACATATCTTCCTCTGACAAAAATTCATCAAAAACTGGTTTTATACCATCGAACATTAACGCCCACACATATACGTCAATACAAGTCAAAAATACATTGTTGACAGACATGAGCGCATCTTATACATTTTAATAACTATAAACAGTCATATAACTTCTCTTTTCTATAACACCTGCCTTTTAAGGTAATAAACTTCAAGCTTCGGGATCGTTAAAAGCTAATAATTAACCCTCGTCACCAATCACTAAGTAAACTGAATTGGCGCAGGTCTCAAAACGAGAGCAGAAGACACTTGGGCCTTCGCTCAGGCCTGCCACTAAATTAATAAGTGTATTGTAAGCATGCATGCAATTAACCTGCTATGTTCTCATCTTCCCTCAACATGTATCACCTGGACACTCTCACCAGTGAAGCTTAAAACCCTCTTGGATGGAACATCAACTCTAAACAAGCACAGTTATGCATTGTGTATAAAATAAACTCAACCTGTGGATAAAAAGGTCAATGTAATGACAAATATATTCAATGCATTATGAACCCCATAAGAAATATTACTGATAAAATAATACTGTAGAACATGTTATTAATGCATTTATCATAAGGCAGATTATATGGTTACAATAAAAGAATCTCTGAATCCCAACAGATGACAGCAGATTGGGACTGAATAATCAATCACTATCAAACCAATAAAGACAAAAATGCTGATTTTACAGGAACTTTGTTGGAGAAGCTGTAAAGACATGAAACTGGTGGAGATCCCAAACCAGTTGATAGTGCTGATTATTCCAAATAAAGCTGTTTTCCATTTGAGATGAAATGACTTTCTGTCCTGATATATAATAAAGATGTGAGTTGTTTTTGAGCCCCTGTATTAAAAGTAGATCCAGTTTAAAGTCAGCTTGAGTTTGATGTCTTTATGTCAAAGCTGCTCATGATGTTGAGCTGCTGATGGAATAAAAACAGTGAAAAATCTGCCTCAATATAAAAGCATGTAGTCCAGACTTAAATGTAGCCTATTGTTAGCTGAGGTCCACACACAGTGTTTTTTTTTTTTGCACTTTATTTTTTATTGACAGTTTTGTATAATTTTTTACAAAACACTCAGACCCCCAACATTCACAGAGCATCCAGGCTAGCAAACAAAAACAAAAAGAAAAAAAAAAGAACAACAACAACAACAAAAAAAAAGGACATCCCTTTATGGTACAATCAGATCAAATAGCTGAACAACAGCATTGAAACATGGTATCAGAAATTATAATATTTTTCCATTTAAGTAAAGGTCCCATTTTTTCCAGTATTTCTCAAATTTATCCGCAGCCAGTCTTAGTGAAAAAGTCAGTCTCTCCATTGTGTAAATTTCCTTGATAATACCTATCCAGTCCAAGGATGACGGTGGATCCACGTTTAGCCATTTGCGAGTTATGGCTTTCTTTGCACCAGCCAATAATATCAATAAAAGATATTTGTCTGAATTCCTCAGTCCTTGTGGCAAATCACATAGGTAAAACACAGTGAAATCAGGGGCCAAGTTCAAGCCCATCATGGTATTGATTTCTGTGATCACTACCAGCCAATAGGGGACAATCTTGGCACATTCCCAAAAAATATGAAAATGTCCTGCAGATACACTTCCACAGTTCCTCCAACACTGAGCCTTGTCGGGGTCTTTACTTTGTTTACTCTTAGCATTCGGTGTGACAAAAAAACGCACTGTGTTTTTCCATGCAAATTCCCTCCATAGGCCTGAGCTCGAGGTCAATACCACAGCCTTACACATATTGAACCAGTTGTCGTCATGTATTGTTATTTCAGCCTCTTTTTCCCATCTAGTTTTAATATATATTGTGTCATTATTCCTATTTGTTTGTAAACATTTGTATAATCTGGATATCTGTTTCTTTGGTGCATTCCCCTTACAAGAGTCAAGGAAGATTTTAACCAAGCCCGTGTCCTCCTCTTCTAGGAATTTTATGTTTCTGTCGTAATGGTGCCTCAGCTGGAGGTATCTAAAGAAATCCTGTCTTTCCAAGTAAAAACTTCTCTGGAGTTGCTGGTAGTCTTTTAGTACATTTTTATCTGTAATCTTCCAGTAGCCTGTTATACCCTTATGTAACCACTGTATAAATCTCTTATCTTTATTTGCAGGTGCAAAATCCGAATCATAAGCAGGCCATCTTAAAGTCCGGGCACTTTTTTCAGTTTTCTCATATTTGAGTATCCTATGCCATATCTCTATGGGCACTTTCATTAGCGCTGGGAGCAAGTCTGCATATTGTCAAGGTTCAAAAATGTTGAGAGAGGAATTCAAAATAACCACAGATCCGGTCCGGTGTGCAATTAGACGGCATTTTAATGAACACATGTGTGAGTCCGACCGGTGTGCAGATTTCAGCGTCGAACTGAACTTACAATAATTAGACAAAGGTTTTATAGGGTTGGCAGTCTTCCTGTTACCAGGCAGACTCAAACAAAGCATACGTCACCCCAAAACCACAATGACTTTTAACATAGTCTAAAACAAACATCTTCTTCGGGTCGACGGCAGATGCTTCCTGTCTCCATCCTGCCCAGGCTTATCTTCTGGACCATCAGGTGTACTTCCTGGAACAGACTACCACGTACGCACCCAAACTTTGCAGTTATAAACTCTTACCTACTAAATGAGTCTATCTGTGTGTGCGTGCACGTGCGGGGGCGCGTGCGTGCTGTGTACTGCGTACGTGTCGTGACCTCTCTATTTGTGTCTGTATGTGTGTGTATGTCTCGTCTGTCTGTGCGGAGATGCTCTCTGCACCTTAGTTGACCTCAACTCAAGCAACCCGGCTAAGGCCATCCTGTGTGTAATGATCTTGACTTATGTAAAATATATAAGACAACTGTTTCAATCTAACACAACTACTTAAGGCTTAACCTGCAATAAATGCATAATAAACACCCTACTCTTTGGCTTGCACTCACTCTGCTTTCGGTTTCACTTCTGCAAGCCTTTCAGAAGTGTTTCCTGTCTCTGCCCTCTACACAGAAACACTGAGATCATAGAAGCATTAAAAACATTTAAAATTATAGATTCAACTCCACAGTTTAAAGTGGTTCTTCTTGGGCCTGTAATAAAGACTAATATAATACCAATATATTTGAACATCTGAATGCATCTAAATGCAACATCACTATTAACATAAAATGGTAATGATGATTATAAAAATAGCAGCAAATAATAGCAGTAAAATATTTCTCCTCTCAATAATATATATGTCTTTTAATGAGCGGTTGATCTCCAAGCAGTGATTGGAGCGGTATCTCACAGTAGGATTGATCTATCTCCTTCCGTTTAGCCTCACACATTGGATCACACCACCCAATCATCACTCGCAACTGTGCAGCCCTATAATAGTCCTCAAGACACGGCAGAGCGAGTCCACCTTTGTCCCTTTGCAGTTGTAACGTCTGAAATTTTATCCTTGGTTTTTGTTTGGCCCAAATAAAGTTAGAGATCATCCTATTCCAATCGTTAAATTGCTTGGAGGGTACGTGTATAGGCAGCGCCTGGAACAAATAGAGAAGCTTTGGCAAAAGATTCATTTTTATTATATCTATCCGATTATGCATATTCATTGGCAATAATGACCAACGCTGTAGGTCTGCCTTAATTTCTGATGTTAGTGGGACATAATTGCATTCATAAAGGTCGGATAGATCTGTGGGTATATGGATTCCTAGATATTTTATAGAGGTGTTACTCCAGTTAAACTTGGCTATCTTTTGAACATCTTGTGATGGGCGATAGTTATATAAGAGAATCTGAGTTTTCTGTAAATTTAATTTATATCCGGAATACATGCCAAATGTTTTCAATAATGAAAAAAGATTAGGCAGACTGATTTCCGGGTTAGTTAACGTTATGAGAACATCGTCAGCATACAAACCAACTTTATACGTTATATTGTTAATTAGTACACCTCTAATGTTTTTAGATTCCCTGATAGCTTGCGCCAGGGGTTCAATAAATAGCGCAAAGAGAGTGGGACTCAGGGGGCATCCCTGACGGCAGCCTTTCTCCAGTTGTAGTGTATCTGTTAAATCACCATTAATTTTAATCCTGGCAGTGGGTGAGTTATATAGAGACTGTAAGCATCTGATGATTTGGCTGTTAAAACCAAATCTCTCTAAGGCCAAATAAAGATAATTTCAGCAGACAGAGTCAAACGCCTTTTCGGCATCAAGACTAACAGCTACTGATTCGATATTTTTCATTTTGTTTATTAGATGGAGAGCCCGCCTCACATTATCATGAGTTTGCCTATTTCGCACAAAACCTGTTTGATCTGTATCCGTTAGTTCTGAAGTTATAAATTCCAACCGTTTAGCTAATATTGTTGCAAATATCCTATAGTCAATATTCAAGACAGAGACAGGTCTATAGGAACCACATTCTGTTCTATTTTTACCTGTTTTGGGAATTACTGAAATAACTGCTCGTTTCCAGGATGGTGGTATCTCACCCCCTATAAGCACATGGTTAAAGCAATCCCTCAGCAGAGGGGTTACTAGATCTCTGAAGTGTTTATACCACTCTGCCGGGTAGCCATCCTCACCGGCCATCTTATTACCTTTCAATTTTGAGATGGCCTTGTTAATCTCCTCCGCAGTTATTGTTTGTGTTAATCTTTTATTTTGTTCTGTTCCTATCGATGGTAAATCAAGTGAGGAAAGAAATGCCTTAACAGAGGGCACATCCAGTGGCGGTCCTAGCCTGTTTGGCGCCCCGGGCGAACACTCCCTCTGGCGCCCCCCCCCAACCACCACCACACACACACATAAAACACATTAAGGATTATACATTAACATAAAACTGTTGTCGGAACCATACTGAATTTCGCCAGAAAAACACACACACACACACACACAGACACACACACAAACAGCCATCATAATTCGTCATACAATGAGAACAGGACAAATCAACAATTGACAATGACTAATTAATATTAAAATCTGTAACATAATGTATTGTTTGGAGTTTAGTCTGTTACTGTTACTATTTTTACCATTTCTTCTTGGAGCAACTGTAACCCACATTATTTCCTTAGGGATTAATAAAGTATTCTGATTCTGATTGTTTCAGGATGACCTGCCATTATCCAATGACACATCTGCTTACCTGGATCTTTGGCTCGTTTCTCCTCCTCTTCTTTTCTATTTTTTCTAAACTGAATACCTGATGGCTTTGAAATTATCCTGTCCATCTTACATTGGTTTTAATTGTGCACTCCAGCATGAACACAAATCCCCCAACTCGAGGATCACCACAACATAACCTAATAGACCTGCACCTTAGTTCACAGATTCACTTTGTCTAAGGTGTATTACTGGGATTTCGCACAACCCAGGATTCAAATCATGAATACATAATAGGCTTGGATTTACAACATTATGAATGAAATGTGCTCTATTTGGAAGCAGCACATGAATGCAGAAATCTAGCTATTGAACATATTTCAACCCCCCAAAAAAGACAAATTATGGAATTTTCTGCAACTGAATATTTCATTAATTTTGGTTGGTCTTCCTTGAGTTTGGCCTCATTGGCTCAGTGGGCATTATAACCTACAACTCTTGCACCAACTTTTGAAGATAACAATGAAGCTGAAAAAATGTAGTTGTTCACCAGCATCGCAATTCCATTACTTTTTATCATGGCTTACCTTGGTGTGGTTTGCAAAGTGCTTCAGAAAGATGAGGAAATCTGTTTCTTGCACCCATCCTGATTTATTTCCACTACCAATACTTCCTACTGGTCCATCTCTGACACAGTAGTCTGCATAATGTATGTGTGGGAACACAAACAGTGGAGGAATTGTGTTGCCAATGGCATTAACCGCATATACAAAGGCAACTAGTGAACCTCTCTCTGCTGATGTCGTTGCCCCAACTTGTTTAATATAAGTTAAAGTAATAGTGTGGTAAGTTGTAACATCTGCATTATTGTTACAACTAACCCAGACTGTTGCTGTTACAACTGACCCAGACTCCTATAGCCATGAACTAGCTAACATTACAGCCAACGGCTAAAACATTAGCACTAAAGACCTACACAGAATATATCCCCATAGACATACAAATAACATAATTTAAGTTTGATGAGTTTAACTGCAAAGCAGATAATGCTATTAGAAATTGAAATAAAGTAGAAAAACTTACTTTTTGGCATACAAATTACTTTTTTCGTGTTAAATTGTCTGTGTTTGACAAAATGTGCTGATTTTTCACATGTGATAGCAGAACTGAATTGGGCATGTACAGGATGAATCACATCATTTGAAACTTAGCCCTGATTGGAGAAATTGGAAGTGTTACAACTGACCCACGTTACATCTATCCCCGGTCTCCCCTATATTTATTTTCTTACTCTTCTTATATTTATTGTTTGTTTACTTGCACTGCTGTAACTGGAGCCTCGTCGTCTCGTCTCTCTATATCCTGGACTGTATGTAGCGGAGATGACAATAAAGTTTACTTTGACTTCAGCAGCGCGCAGGCGCACCGAGGGCTCTCGCGCTCACTTTTCGTGTATAGAATTTCGAAAAAACATCAGTGCACATTATAAGTCTGTATCATAATGTCTGGTGTTTTCGGGTTTGTTGTTTTGTTTTTATTTAGTTTTATTTTGCGAGTTGGTTATTAGATGCTGCTCCAGCCAGCCACAGAATCCCCCGCCGCCCCGCCCTCTCCTCCCTGAGCCGCAAGCAGCAGGCGCACCTTGCAAACGAGGGCGCCCTTACTCCCAGCAAATGGGCGATAGAAACCGATCGGTGCCTATGCCATTCCCATATGCGCTGGCATGATGTTGGGGCAGCATGAGTATGAGCAATTTTTTTTTTTTTACCGATGCCCGTGATGCCGCCCCGGGCAACCGCCCGTGTCGCCCGTATCTAAAACCGCTACTGACTGCAGGTCATAACTTCTTACCTGAAGTTCAGTTCACCTGACACTCGGACCGGTGCTGCCTCGGGTCTCTGCTCCTCCTGCCTCCCCTTTCCCTCATCCACCTGCTGGCCTCCACCACTTGCTAATGTTACTGAATCAGTGGAAGCTACGCCATAGCCACCACCAAACAACTGAGTTATTTTTACACACCGGCCAGAATCTGGCCAATCCACCACCTTTCATTGTTTATACCGCTACAAAAAAAACAAAAAAAACCAAATCATCGGCCCACCGAGTGTGCCATCAGTTAGCCCTTCGCGTGCCCAGGGTTGCCGACCCCTGGTCTATACTATGCTGTCCTGGTGGACATGGCAACACTTTTTTCATGGTTGCATACAGTTTTAGACTGATGTGGGCCAAAGCCTAGCACATACTTGCCAACCTTGAGACCTCAGAATTAGGGAGACATTCAAAGGGGTTTTTACAGTGTTTACTTATCGGAAAAAAATAAGTTAAATGTCACCGGCCTGTTCCGGGGGTGTCCAAATTCAGTTATACCAAGTGCAGTGGTCTAGGGGGACGTTATACCAAGTGCAGTGGTCTAGGGGGAAGTTATACCAAGTGCACTGGTCTAGAGGGAAGTTATACCAAGTGCACTGGTCTAGAGGGAAGTTATACCAAGTGCAGGGGTCTAGGGGGAAGTTATACCAAGTGCACTGGTCTAGAGGGAAGTTATACCAAGTGCAGGGGTCTAGGGGGAAGTTATACCAAGTGCACTGGTCTAGAGGGAAATTATACCAAGTGCACTGGTCTAGAGGGAAGTTATACCAAGTGCAGTGGTCTAGAGGGAAGTTGTACCAAGTGCACTGGTCTAGAGGGAAGTTGTACCAAGTGCACTGGTCAAGAAGTGGCCAATGAACACCAGGCCTGCAAGGCTGCTCAGGTCGCCTGTTTTTATTAGAGACACGCAGGGTAGACATTTGGATGGAGGCAGTTAGAACTGAGAGAGTCTCCTCACCCATTACATTCCACCCAAGTTCTTTACTGCTTCCTGAGTAAAACCCATAAGTTCAGAGATTAGGACTTTTGAGACAGAGAGCTGATCCAGACTGCATTAGGGTGCTGGTTCCATAGGTCGACACATCATGGCACACTCAGACCCCGAATTGTTTGACAAGTGCTTGTTTTTGATATGAATCCAATGGAAATATTGTGACTAAAATTTATGGAAGTTTTAAAAAACGTGTCATCAATGGCATTTCAGCCTTTATTTTGACAGGACAGTTTAGAGAGTACATGGGAAAAATGGGAATGGGTGGAATGACATACAGACAATTGTTTTCGATGGAGCCAACCGAGGCACCTGCAATAAGTCAGCAGCCGTGCACCAAATGACTTGCAGAGGAACTGTGAAACTTAAATAGCTTGATGCATGCTCCATATAAAAATGCCAAAAGAAATAGCAAAGGTGAGCTGTGTCATCTGGTGATCCTGGCTGTTAGTGAGACCAGCTTATCTGTAGGGACTGCTGCTTTTTTGTTTTTGCCTGTCCCGTTTGGTATTTTAGCACTCAGAATTGTTGTCCAAAGCCCAGGAAAGATCCCCAATGGATTTTTTTCAAGTGGAGAAAATATGCCAATGCCATATTGTTCCACTTGATTAATTTATATTATCATTGTTAGTTTATTTTATTTTATTTTAAGTTGTTACAAATTGGACAGACAATTATACTGAAAGGGAGAAAGAAAAAGAAAGAAAGAGAGAATACAGAGGGGAAGGGGGGACAGTAAAATAAGACACTGAGACTGCTGGCTAAGCTTAACTCCATGGCTCAGTAGGGCTAACTCTATGTTCAATTTTTGTTTAAATAGCTCGATATTCTTTGAGTCTACTCACATGTTGGGATATATTCATTTCCAAGAAGGCAGCAGTAACGTACGCACTGAGAGTCACTTCATCAGATACACCACCCTGTCAACAGAAGGCATCATAGACATCATCAAAGCACCAACAACATTCAGGGATATGACATCATGAAAATGATTTTCAGTTGCATATGGTTTTAGTATCATCTTTGATTAAGGATTGTGACTCGCAGTTCTATGGAGCAAGTGTCAAAATGAATGTCTTGGTCCATGTTCAATGCTTTTACAGTGTTTAATACACTGTTTTCCATGTATGAATGAAATTATTAATAAAATTGTTAAAGTGCTTCCACGCGGGAGGCTATTTCCACAGTCTACACGTTACCTTCATTCTGTTGTTGAAGAGTTTCCCAGACTTTTCAAAACAGCCAGTTTCTTGTTGTTTATGTTCCAGCCAGGTCTTAGACTCTTCGATCGTTCTGGGATCAATATAGATGAAAGACTGAGCTTTGGCAAAACTTCTTACCACAAACGCAGTCAGCCTGGCAAAAAGAAAAAAAAAACACTTACACATCTTACAACGATGAAAATGTTTGGCTTGGTGTTTGGATGTAAGGTCACATTAAGAGAAAAATACTGATCATTTTGAAAATAAAGTTGAAATTTCAAGATTACATTTGAAAATGTATTTTGAGAAAAAAGCGTGAAGATTACAGTTGTTCCAGGGCAAACTGCCACGGTTGCTGTATCCTCTGAATTAGGGAAATCGTACTTCATAATCAGTTTTAGTAACAAGGAAGGAACTGATGTCCCTTTTAGCAAATAAAAACAGTGTGGCAGTAAGTATAAGTGATTAAAAAGCAGAAAGTGGTACAGAAATCTGTACGTGGTCAGATGGAGATTAGTATTGTCATGGTTCAAAAATATTGAGAGAGGAATCTAAAAATAACACAGATCCGGGCGTGTGCAACCAGACGGGATTTTAATGAACACATGTGTGAGTCCGACCGCTGTGCAGATTTCAGCGTCGAACTAAACTTACAATCATTAGACAAAGGTTTTATAGGGGTAGGACAACAAAGCATACGTCACTCCAAAACCACAAATGTTCTGTCAACAACTTCTAACATAATTTTAAAAGGAACATTGTCTTCGGGTCGGTGCTTCCCCTCAGCTCGTCTTCGCTGTCGCTGCTGTCTGGGACATCTAGTGTACTTCCTGTAAGCATCTGACAATATGCCGGCACGACTGGCACTTGCAGCGAAAATACATCTTAACTTTTCACCTACTCAAGTCAATCTACTATGGTGTGTACGTGTGTGCGTGAGTGTGTGTGTGCCTGGTGTGCAGGCTATGTCTGTGTCATGACCTCTCCTGCACCCCAGCTTCACCTCACACCTCTGTCATAGCCAGACATAAGGCCTGACCTCATACACAGCTGAACTATGTGTGACTTCTGGACTAAATGTCACACTCAAATGATGCTACTCAAACCATGAAGGAAACTTACTTAAACTGAACATAAATGAACCTTAAACTTACTTAAAAGGATATAAGTGGTAAACATAACTCCAGGCATATGTCATGTAAGCAGGTGTGTTGCAATTCCTTTCAGAGCTCCTGTTCTCCTCACCTTGTATTGGCGAATCATTAACGCCCGCCAAGAGTTTCTGACCTTCACTTGACCAGGAGCCACAGCTCTTTAATATGCTCAAATGCAATCATGTATAAAAGATTAAAATCATTTTCATAACACAGGTTTTCCTTCTCAGATCTGCCAATATGTTTGCTCCTCCTAATATAGTCTAAAAGCAACCCCAAACAAAACAATTTGAACTTTCCCCTATCAGTGATCCCTCTAACTAAGTGTGTGTGTGTATGTCTCGTCTGTCTGTGCGTGCACAGAGTGTGCATCTGCTCTCTGAACCTTAGTTGACCTCATCTTAAGCAACCAGGCTACGGCCATCCTGTGTGTAATGATCTTGACTTACATGTAAAATGTATAAAACAAATGTTTCAATCTAATACACTACTTAACGCTTAATCAACGATACATGCATAATAACACCCTGCTCTTAACTTGCAGTTAAACTCTGGTTTCAGTTTCACTTCTGCAAAAGCATGCCTTGCAGAAGTGTTTCCTGTCTCATTTTGGCACAGTTACTCTTTCACCCTGCAGTCTGCCTAAACATTTAAGATTATAAATTCAACAGCATTTCGGGTTATAGATTCAACTCAACAGTTTAAAGTGATTCTTCTTGGACCTGTAATAAAGACTAATATAAAACCAATATATTTGAACATCTGGATGCATCTGAATGCAACATCACTATTAATACTGAAATGATAATGATGATTATAAAAATAACAGCAAATAATAGCAGTAAAATATTTCTCCTCTCGATACTCCCTCTCTTGGCGACCCTTAAAAAGGGTCACCACACACTTATAACATTACTCTGACCCTCTCTAGAAATACCAGCTCCCCCTAAGAACACTCCATGGGTAAAGTTAGGTTCTTCCTTGGTCCCTCTCTCGTGGAAATCTCGTCCCCTGCAAAGGATAGAAAACACCTTCTCCTCCTACGGCTCTAACTTACTCTATTCCTCAAGTGGTCTCTTTATTCAAACCTGATTCAACCTAATATTACTCAAAACATGAACCTAATTTCGTATTCGTATTCGTAACATTACTCAGCCTTTGTAAAACTCTCAAAGCACTGCTTGCACGTCTCTGCAGGCTTCCTGTTGGTTCCTTATCTGATTATCAGCATCCTATGCACATAACTGTCGCTGCTGCTGCAGGTGCCTCTCATCTAAAGTCACCTTTTACCAGAAAATGTATAGAAAATCACTATAACTGCTTATTCTGCTAAAAAAAACAACCACTTTAATCACTAAGTGTAAGCACATTATCAATAGCTCCTCCATAAATTACATCATAGCTAAAAGCTGAACTCTAACTGTATTTTAGAACTCACATTTCCTGTTTTAATATATCATTTTATTTCATTTTGCTGCTCTTAATGTAATGACTCATTCTAATCTATACATTATCAGACTTAACCAAAAATATATAAGCTTTCTCCCCTTGCTTCTGTTTTAAGCAAAAACTTAGTCACTTCAACAAGCATTTGTTATTCTGTAACTACTTTTATATAAGAGGACTAATTTAGAGCTGCATGTGTTATCTCAATATTTTACATGTCACCCCGTTCAGTTACAAACAAACTCCTATTCAGTTCCTCTTTTCTGTCACTTGTTATTGGGCCACCTCAAATTCAGTTAGAAGCTAAAGGAATTTCAGGCCTTTGGCCTCAAAACACTTTTAACATCCTCATCAAAAGCTCTCCTCTACCCTAGAAATAAATCTATTTACTATCTGTTTCTAAAGCCTACAATATAACAGCTTATCCTAAAAATCAAAAAGAAATCACACATTTTCTACTCATAAAGTCTTCCCCATTATTATTATTCCCACAGTTTCCCTTTAAATTTGGTGTACAACTTCTTATTAACACCGCATTTTGTCTTCTAAACAGGATTCAGTTCATTTTAATCCTTTCTTTAGAATTAACAATCTCTGCCCCAGTTTTACCATATTTAAATTATCAAACAACCCCAATAGTTATAAAATCATACTAAAACCCATTTCAAATTAAACAAATTAAATCTTAAATCCCTCTCTTTTTTTGACACATCTCATGTGGCAAAAACTCAACATGCTTCACCCAAGCTTAGGAAATTAAAAGGAAAAAAGGTTAGTCATTTCATTTCTCAGAACAGCTCAGCAATTCTCTCCGGTATTTTGCTCCAGCCCTGAAAACCTGTGTTTAAGGAACAAAATCAATTTAATTATTATGTCAAATCTTCTCAAACTCGTTGCTCCATCGAACTCTGGATCCTTGGAATTTCCTGGAAACAAAACCTGTAGTTTACATTTCATACTCAACTGTCCCTTTTTGATCCCGTCTATGTCATAACAAAAATAAACATAACCAGAACAGTTATTAATCATGTGTTACCTCAGTTAATGGTAACTTGAGTTATATCAAACAACGTTTCCCTTTTAGCATTTAGCATTCTATAATGTAATAACATAATCCAACCCCAGTAAATAATTACCTCAAAGTAAACATCAATATCCCAAAATCAGCATCCCCAGATTTAAGTCTCCCACTTGTCCTTTCATTTATTTCCCCCGTTGGTCCAATCACTCGCATTCACTCACACGCATCCACGCATGATATTTTTGCTGATACTGCAGCCCTCAATAATGAATTGCTCCACATCAGCAAAATGAGCTCAATCAGTTGTTTTATATCGTATTCCTTTTTAGGAAAATAGTTCTCTATACTTTTGACTGGATTGAATCGCTGCAATCCTTTTTTAAACAGAGACTCGCCGCCAATCAATCAGGTCTCCCTCTCAGCCAATTATTTTGATTTTCGTACTTGATAATTTTGTCAGCGCCGTCAGTTCACTCTCTTCCAGGCCTGCTTAAAACAAAAATGAAAAAAGAGAGCTGATCATTAGCTCATCAAAGTACAAAACAAAGTCACCTGACAGGTTTTTTCCCAAGTGCACTACTACAAAAATTTTTCTGGGCCCCTCTCAGACATATCCATGTCTAATCAAACCACCCTCTCTCGAAATAAAAACAACAGCCTCAAAAATCTGAAACAATCTTAAAGTTCACCCGTTCAACACACCGAAAACCTCGTCAAAAGATCAAAGACCGTTTGCACAATGTCTCCCTTCCTCACTCTGCCATGTTTCCATTCAGCATAAGATAAAAACCAATTTCAAAAACGTATCATCCTTAAATTATAAATTTCCTGTCCAAATCTGCCCCTCTGAACAGACCTGACCACCGTAATCAAATATCCTGATACTTTACCATTATATATTTTGCCAACAGCCACCGCTCTCTCTTGAACTGAAAGCCTCCGAGACACAGACACACAGGAAGTGTCTTTGTCGCTCACTCACTCCAGCTAATTTGCATAGTGACTCACAGCCCAACAGCCAACTTGACAAGAGAAATACATGTTTAAACCTTATCACATTATTTAATTATTTTCATTTTCTTTCTATACTAATCACTTACTTTTATCAGTCAGTGCAAAGGCACTCCTAAGGCACTCTTTTAAAACTGCTTTAAGTCTATTTTATTAACCATTCACACCATTCTCTCACTCATACAAGTAGCAAGCTGATCTTCATTGCGTATGCTTATGTTCTCAGCCAGGTTTATTCAATATCTCTATGCATTAAACTTCATGAGGTTGTCTTTGTAAAGTTAATGCATTTTCTGTTTGTGTGTGTTATTTTTGCATCTATGGCTTTGCAGTCTTTCAAACTCCTTCCCAATTCTCCAATTAAGCAGTCAGTTTTCTCTTTCCCGAATTACTAGCCCAAATTTTAATTTCCCACCTTGAATAAAAGCACTCCTAGTCTTCAGGCAGGAGCTAGGGCTTGCTTTTCAGGTTCCTGAACACATCATGCTGTGAACAATTCAACTAGAAACTTGCCTTAACATATCCATTGATGTTAACCTATAATTTTCTTCCGACCGCTGGATCTGGAGAGTTGGTCCAGGTCTGCTTTGCTCCTAAAAATAACAAACTAAGACATTTTCATTATTATCACGAGTGGTTAAACGACCCCCTTTTCTCTTTCTCCTGTCACAAATACCAATTATGTCATGTTTATGTCATGAATATGAATGTAAGCGTTTTACTCGTTGCATTTCACGTTAATTGAGTGTAAGCCTGTGTTCTTCGTTGCATGCCAGGTGATCATCATAATTAAGTGTAAGCTGCATCTTCATTGCATCCTATATATTCATATTTAACTTATGCATCTTTTCACTGAGCTTTAGATTCAAACTATCTCACTTCTGATTCATTTCAAAATAATTTCACATGTAACAATTTGTATGTGTGTTTTCTATTCATTAAGGTAATGACAATTATTTTCTTTCATTATTCTTACCTTTTCTAATGTTTACCTCTTTGTTATGCTGTGGTGGACATCCCTAAACAATTCATGAGTTCAGGCTTCAATTTTCAATTCAATTATATCCTATATTCTCGCAGTCAAACTCGTCCAGCTTCATCTCTCACTGGTCCCTCTCTGCACAATGTCCTGTTCGGGCTTCAAAGCTCCAACAAACACAGGCTCAACTCAGCTGTTGTCTTCTTCTCTGTTCCTTTACAGTCTTTTCTTTCAGGTCAAGTCCCAGCATGGCAAATATGACGCTCAATGTCCAGTGCTCTTCCACAATTCTTTATCCCACTGTTCAACTGCCCAGCCTGTATTTTCACAGTACATGTTGCATTACTCTTACATGCTGCTGCTGGTCGTCAGTCGTCATCAGTGTTAATGGATCAGTGGCACTGTCGTTTGCCTGCTGTATTCGAGTCCGCGATGTTCTGTCGGTCTTCATCAGGAGATTGACTGTCCTTTGAACTTCTTCTCAGTTTAGGGACAAAGTGACAGGTGAAGCTGTAGAATTTCAGCCAAAAAGTGGCCTGTTTTTCCCAATTGTTCCTCTATACTTTCTTGCCGGTTACTCAAAGTCCAATGTTGAGAGAAGTCCACCTGTATTGGCACACTAAAGCATAGAATTAGTATTATATTCATCATTTTTTGTCTTAAAACCTCGATTTGCTTCATCTCCCTCGAGTTAACTCATCTGTCTCTCTGTGTTCTTTCTTTACACACTCAGTTCCCATTTATGGGCATGCAAAGTTCCTGTTCACTATTTCCTGTTCTCTGCAGAGTCTGTCTCTCTTTGTATTTATAGTCTAAAAACCCTCTTTAATTCTACTAAATCTTGATCTAAAAAACAATACACCTTCATTTCACTCACACACATTTAAATAGAGCTCTTTCAAACATCAGGCGTCAATCAGGAAAAATAAACTCAACCTCTCATACCATCACTCATGCATTTCTTGAATTAAAAGCACTCTCAAACTTTAAAACATCCTACTTTACATCACACAAGAAATATATCTCATACACACCTTTAAATATTCTAACCTCTCTCAGACGCCATCAATCGTCTCACACACACTGCCTTTTCTCTCTCAAACTTCCATTTTCCACTCACTCAGACGAATCATGCAGAGTCACTCAAATTAAATACTGACAGCATTCACACGGTTAAAATCACTCAAAATACGCTTTCATACGAGTATTTTGGACATGCCTTCCATGATCAGAAAGAGCAAGTCAAAAGAAAAGAAAAAAACTGAAACCTCTCATCATCCTCACAGCTTCTCACCACACACACATAACTGAAAAAATAAAACACACCAACATTTATTACTCAAGATATATACATCTATCAAAATTCAGTCACTTACTATACATCCACACTAATGTATTCAAACTGTATTTATACTCTCGTAATAAGCAAAAACAGCCTCTTACTTACAGGCATTTAGCAATATTTGCAAACAATAGTTCTAAAGCTCGATACTCTCGAAACTGAAACCACCCTCTCTGCGCGTCACCGCTGCTCATTTGCATGAACACACCATCAGTGCACATCCGGTAGTGCACTGATGGCACAGAGACGGATCTCCTATATAGATCTCATATCTTATATTTACACAGACGTCTTATATTTACAACTGCACAGATTTTTTTTTTTTTTTTTTTTTTTTTTTTTAGGCCTTTTAAACACCTACCGAATTTCGACAAATTTAAGAATAACGGTCCAACCGATAAAGTCCCTGACTTTTTTGCGACCAATTTAGCCATTATCCCGTCCCCGACGGTGGCCCGATTGCTAGTGCCCTAACAGAATTTAAAAGCGTGAACCAACCCAGACTCTGCCTGAAGCTCTATTTTTGGGCATTTCACATCCCAGGCTTCCCCGAAGTTTTAAGTTAAAGTTACACGCCCGAAACCGGGTTTCTACTGACCAAAAACTGCACAATGCCGTCCCCGACGACAACCTGGTCAACTACCAGGGGCTATTTTAAACCAATGGTCCCAAGTCATTGGCAGTGGCCACCTGGGATACCCTCACGCCGGAGGACCCTTTCCCACGTCTGGAAAAGGGAGGGGGTTCCCACCCCTGAACTTGATGCAGTCCTAGGAGCCCCGCTCCCGTCCTAAGATAATTTAGAGTAATTTGAAACAACAATCTAAACCCAAACAGGATTAAGATTAAGGACAACCCTCAACAGTTTTGGAGATTCCCCAGTTCTCCTCGGATGTTGCCCGAAACTATCCCTAGTCGCCGCTAGGTGAAGGATAAATTTCTCTATCCAGCAGGGAGCGTCACCTCCGAGAAACTTCTTAAAGGTTGCATAACCATCTGAAGTAAGCATCTGACAATATGCCGGCACGACTGGCACTTGCAGCGAAAATACATCTTAACTTTTCACCTACTCAAGTCAATCTACTATGGTGTGTACGTGTGTGCGTGAGTGTGTGTGTGCCTGGTGTGCAGGCTATGTCTGTGTCATGACCTCTCCTGCACCCCAGCTTCACCTCACACCTCTGTCATAGCCAGACATAAGGCCTGACCTCATACACAGCTGAACTATGTGTGACTTCTGGACTAAATGTCACACTCAAATGATGCTACTCAAACCATGAAGGAAACTTACTTAAACTGAACATAAATGAACCTTAAACTTACTTAAAAGGATATAAGTGGTAAACATAACTCCAGGCATATGTCATGTAAGCAGGTGTGTTGCAATTCCTTTCAGAGCTCCTGTTCCCCCTCAGCTTGTATTGGCGAATCATTAACGCCCGCCAAGAGTTTCTGACCTTCACTTGACCAGGAGCCACAGCTCTTTAATAAGCTCAAATGCAATCATGTATAAAAGATTAAAATCATTTTCATAACACAGGTTTTCCTTCTCAGATCTGCCAATATGTTTGCTCCTCCTAATATAGTCTAAAAGCAACCCCAAACAAAACAATTTGAACTTTCCCCTATCAGTGATCCCTCTAAGTGTGTGTGTGTATGTCTCGTCTGTCTGTGCGTGCACAGAGTGTGCATCTGCTCTCTGAACCTTAGTTGACCTCAACTTAAGCAACCAGGCTACGGCCATCCTGTGTGTAATGATCTTGACTTATATGTAAAATGTATAAAACAAATGTTTCAATCTAATACACTACTTAACGCTTAATCAACGATACATGCATAATAACACCCTGCTCTTAACTTGCAGTTAAACTCTGGTTTCAGTTTCACTTCTGCAAAAGCATGCCTTGCAGAAGTGTTTCCTGTCTCATTTTGGCACAGTTACTCTTTCACCCTGCAGTCTGCCTAAACATTTAAGATTATAAATTCAACAGCATTTCGGGTTATAGATTCAACTCAACAGTTTAAAGTGATTCTTCTTGGACCTGTAATAAAGACTAATATAAAACCAATATATTTGAACATCTGGATGCATCTGAATGCAACATCACTATTAATACTGAAATGATAATGATGATTATAAAAATAACAGCAAATAATAGCAGTAAAATATTTCTCCTCTCGATAGTATAAAATGAAATGGCTGGTAATGGACACATGCGAGGATACCGATGATTACACGCTCGTGGAATAAAAAGCATCTATACTGTATCACAAGACGACTGGTTTATTTCACTGAGTCATCTACACAATCTACAGGGTATAGCAGCTGTGTTAGTTTGAAACAACAACCGTAATCATTTCAACTGTTTTCTTAGAATTGAATTTGACTTTTTACAAAAAACAGTATTACGACTTTATTATCGAAATAGCATTTTGGCTTTATTTGAAAAAATAAAAATAAATAAATAATAGAATTACAACTTTAATCTCTAAATTTTGACTTTTTTACTGTGGCCCTAATACTCCTCCCTACTAAATTACACAGTATTAACCAAAAGTTATTTTTAATGTTAGGGGAGTCAAAGGACTAAAGGTAATTATGCTAAATTGTGAATTATTTTAAGTATTAGAGGTTGACTATTATATTAATAGCATAAACATGTCTAACTTTGAGAAACGTCTTCTGTTTGGTGGGATATTTAAAAACCAGTGTAACCGCTCTGATTTATGTAGGACATAATTGATCAATGATGTTCTCACCAAGTGTTTCCTGGTCCTGCTCCAAATGTGGTGTAAGCACCGTCGTCACTTTTGTAGTTGAGCTGTCTTTGGTATCCTGTAACAACAGAGACATAATGATCGAGACATTGTTGCTATGGTGATGATTGGACTCCATTTGTTTATGGATCTGCATGTGTACATCAAGATTTGGGACATTCTATGACTCTTGCTGACAGATGAGGAAAATGACACATTTGACCAAAAACTGTGGCTAATGTTCTGCCTCATGTCAGCTTGTTTCTTGAACCATGTGTGTTGAAGTGATTAAAATGATTTCCTTCTTAGAGGAAACAATAAAAACTTGCCACTGGTGAGGAAGTTAGTAGCTTTTTCCATGATGGCTGTGGTGAGCTGCTGTGTGCCTTTCAGGTAGTGGAGGATGTAGATGTTGGGGGCCAGGAGAGCCATGTTCTGCTCCCCACATCCATGCGGCATCTGCAGCAATCCATCCAGGTTTTTCAGAGCCCGGCCGAGGATGACACCTGATCAAAAACACTGATTCACTAAAACTAACAAAACTAGCGTAAAACAACTTTGTATTATTGGGCAGAGATAACCTGAATAATTTCAATATGCAATTTTAAATGATGATTTCATTTGCTGAGCGAAAAAACATCCAAACTGAAAATCGTAGATTGACTGTGATTAACCAAATATTTCTGAGAAGACTGAGTTTCATTTCACCAACCAGACCCAGGCCTGATTAAGGCCAGACCTGCTGGATCAAGAAATCACTCAAGTACAATCTGTTTGACAAAGGGAAGCAAGCTAAAAGATGTCGAAAAGAAACACGTCGTTGCCATGATTTTAAGAAATTCAAAAATAGGCAAGAAGTCTTGAGATCTATCAGTTTGGACAGGGTTAAAAAACAATTTCTACAGCTTTGGAGCGCCAGTGCACCATGTTGGAACCCATTATCCACAAACTGAGAAAACTAGAAAAGATGTGGCCAAAATTAATCCATTAGCACATCTACAACTCACCGAAAAAGTCAAGCGAATCCCAACAACACCCAGAACTGAAGGCCTTGCCTTCCTCTGTAAAGGTCAGAGTTTACGATTCAACAATACAAAGGAGACGGGGCAAAAACAGCATTCATGGACAAAACCACTGCTGACCAAAAAGAACACAAAAGCTTATCTCACATTTGCCAAAAAAACATCTCCATGCTCCACAAGATATTTGGGAGAATATTATATGGACTGAAGAGAAAAAGTTTTGAGTTTTGTTGCATCATTTCATAGAAAGAACATCATACCAACAGTGGTGGTAGCAGTGTGATGCCCTGGGGCTATGTGGCGTAGGGGGGTCTGTGGCTCAGCTGCAGGGAGGGGTGGGGCATTGGGTTCAGGTGGTTAGCGACGGAGGAGTCTGGTTAAGGCAGCTGGTGCCCAGTGTTAAATCATGCCTCTGCTGTTTCAGTAGCATGCCACGACCTGGAGGAAGAACTCTCTACCAGGAGAATGTCCAGCTATCAGTTTGTGCCTTGAATCTCAAACTTATGCTATTAAGATGGAAAATGATCCAGAACGCCAGAAAGTGGCCGAGTCAAAATATGGACTTAAATCCTACTGACGTGATTCTGCATGACCAGACCGATTACACTGGAAAACCCTCTGGTGTGACTGGGCCAAAACTCCTCCACAGCGTTTCAAAAAACACTTATGACAAAAGCTAGACTGCAGTTCTTCCTGCAAAGAATGGCACAACCAGCCTTTTGATTTTTGGGGTCCATTTATTTTTCACATAAGGCCAGGAAGATGTGAGTCGCTTTTTTCTATTTATAAATGAAATCATCTTTTAAAAGTTGAATACGGTTTTTACTTTTACTTGAACATGATGTCTCTTTTATTTTCTGTTGTTTTAGTAATTTACTATTTGTCTTTTTATCAAAGCTTTAACCTGCCATATTTTTATTTGGCTGAATCAAAATTCATTGAGATGAAATCATGAGGTTTACCCAGGACTGATACAGAAGTGCGGGCAGATCCTTCAATCACGTTCTCAGGCAGATGTATCTCTGCTTCCTCTATCGGTGTGTTTCCTGTGTACAGAATCAGGAAGTCATGTTTACAACAGAGTTACTGTTCAAAGTCACCAGGTGGCCTGATCTTCAGCACATATCATTACATTTTGTGAAAGTGCTGGATGAAAATTTGGCACATTTTATGTACACAGTGCACTCCACTGCTAACTTTCAGCATTTAGGTCATTTCTTTATTTAAACTTTGTAACTGATGGAAATCATACTGACCTTTTGGACAAAGAAGCCAGTTGTACGTCTTTGTCATCTCAGTTCCCTCGGCCTGAAGAAAATTATCTTTAAAATGAGTGAAAATTAAAAATGTTTTTCTGGTCTTGTATTTATGGTACTGACCTTCACTATGAGAGATTTGGTGACAACGTCGATGCGACCTCTGTCCGGTACGCTCACAACCTCATTATCACATGACACATGGGACGCTACCGCCTCAGCAGACACAGTCACATTCACAGCCCCTAAAAGCATCAGCACATGTCACCTTCTTTATCTCATTAAAATAAAGGTTACTGAGGTTATTTTACAGATTTTCTAGAAACTAGAAGGAAATGTGTTGGGACAAAAGAAAACAGTTAGCTGTGATTACACTAGATCTAAAACTACAGGGCTCGCAAAATCGCTAGCCCGACGTCCCGGGGCTAGCGATTTTTCCAGTCGGGCTACCAAAATCTATCTCAGCCCTGCCCGTCAGGCTATCATAGGAAGGAAAAATATGTGTCAATGCTTTTGCATTTTCTTTCGCAAATGTAGCTGGGTAATATGTTATTGGCATCGATGAGCCTCTGTCAATATGTGACATATTGAAATCGCGTTTGAATTTGTGCTTGTTTTTTGCTTTCACTTTCACTTTGCGATCGCGCGAACGGTGTGTAGAGAGCGGCAGCACTGATTGGTGAGTGACGATTAATTGCGCACCAATTCCTCTGACATCGTCTTATCACTCATTAGCTTACTATTCAAACGTGACAAGTGAAATCTCCCACAGCAAGCTTAAACATGTGAGAGGTTGATTGCGCAGAGAATCGCTGACCGTTATGTAAGTACGCGTGTAAAAGCAGCAGGATTTACGCCGGTATTTTAGTTCTGCTGAGCCAAATAAGACAGGTCAGGGTGAAGAAGGGGCAGCCAAATAAAAGCCTACCACAAAATGGAAAAGTTATGACAAATCAGACTATGAGGCAAAAAGAAAGCTCAGCTTTTTTGGTTTCATGGACAAAAGAATTTATGTGGCTGGAATATGACGAGATAAATAACATGATGTTCTGCCAGGTGTGTCGTGAAACTCGAGTTTCCCTCGATATCTGAGTCGCCAAGCGCCTTTGTAACTGGGACCAGTAATTTTAAGAAAGACCCCATCAGAACCCATGAGAAATGCAAGAAATGCATTATTGCCCAGTCTGCAATATCTTTCCCAGAACAAACAGCAATTGCAAAAAAACATACTAAAAATAAACCAAGCACAAGAAGAAGTCCTGAAAAATCTTTCAAAAGCATACTATGTTGCAAAGAGTGAACTAGTCTTTGCAAACTTCAAAAGGCAAATGGCCTCGATCTTGGTTCCACTCATCCCTTACCCTTGACTTCAGTGGAAATTTCAGATTCAGGATCTGACACAGACTGATTCATGTTCTACACAGTTCTTACAAGTTCATAGAAATTTCTGTTAAATTAGAAACAAGTATTTGAGTTGATGATTGTAATTTTTATACAGTTGTTGTGATTTGTATTTTAACAATTTTCTGATTAATTTTTGTTTCCGTTACAATATTATACTTTAATGTATAATATTGTAAAGGAAACAAAACATTAAAAAATTAATTGCTCTCTTTTTTATTCGGGCTACTTAAATTTATTTTGGGCTACCAAAAACCGAAGAGTGCCTGCCCGAAGGGCTACCAGAGATTTTGAAATTTTGCGAGCCCTGAACTAGATCTGTAGATTTAATGTTGGTTCTAAATCAAAGATAACGTCTAACTGAAAATTTTACAGCATCAGGTGTGAAAAACATGAGCTAGAAAATAAATAGTCCAAAATAATTTCAGGGTCCTGCTGGAGGCTGAGGTAATGTAAGTCAAAAAGTATCTCGTCAGTGTCAGGGTTTCTGGGTCGTTGACCCAGTATTTTCAGTTCGTCCTCATTGTTTATCTTCTGCCTGTTTCACTTCCTGTTTTATTGTGTTAACCTTGGTCCATGTGCATTATGTTCAGTCCTCTTCCCATTTATCATTAGTTCATTATGTTCAGCTGTGTACTCACCAGTTTCTAATCACTCCTCACTCAGCCTGTGTATTTATGTTCCTCAGTTCAACCAGTCCAGTGTCGTGTCATTGATGTTATTGTGATGTTATGTTGTTGTTAACGCCTGCGTTCAGTCAGCCAGCCATTCAGCCTTTCAGTCAGTTCTTCAGTCATTCAGTCAGTCGTCCAGCCAGCCAGCCATTTCCTACCTCTGTTCTGTTTGTTCACTCCATCGGCAATAAATACCAACCTTCACCTACCTACCTGTGAGTCCAGCGTTTGGGTCCTCCTTCTCTCATCCACAACACAGATCCTGACAGTCAGAGACGACACTTTTAGGGCCACATACAATAATGTCAATTTGGCTCAATTTAGAAAACTGCAGGTCATCCTTAACACATGCCTGTAGCTAAGTAACTGATTCAATTCAGTTTTATTCATACTGCGCTAAATCACAACAACAGTCGCCTCAAGGTGCTTTATATTGTAAGGTAGACCCTACAATAATACATCATCTGTTGCTTCTGACTTCACTAACCGATTAAGATATAAATCATTGGGATGGCAATGAAACTGCAAAGAGTCTTTTGTATTATATATCATTATATATACTGTCCAAGGGAAGCATGATGAGAATTGAAAGGCAGGTTACAAAATGATTTATAATTAGTTAAAACAGCTGCATTAAGTAAACCATGAGGATGGAGGCAGCTTCTACCCTCAGACTGGAAGGATAGAAGTGGGAAATCTAGACCTTGTAGACCCAATAGCTGTGTCCCAATTCAGGGGCCACATCCTCCTGAGGCCACATTTGAAGGCCGATTACGTCACAGCTACACGCTGAAGGCTGTCCAAATTCAAAGGCTGCTCCAAATGCGGCGACAAATGCATCCTTCATTTCCCCAGATTTGAAGGATGGGTTGGGTGTGTCCTTCGTGGCCCACCATATCCCAGAATTCATAGCGCGACCAAGCTTTGGCTACTCAGGTTAGACATGATCAGAGACCGTGGCTCAGGGGATTGGGAAGCTCATCTGTAACCGTAAGGCTGCCGGTTCGATCCCCCTGCTCTCTCTGTCCTGGTCGTTGTGTCCTTGGGCAAGACACTTTACCCTACTGCCTACTGGTGTTGGCCAGAGGGGCCGATGGTGCTTCTGTCAGTCTGTGGCTACAACTGTAGCTTGCCTCCACCAGTGTGTGAATGAGAGAGTGAATGAATAGTGGAATTGTAAAGCGCTTTGGGTGCCTAGAAAAACGCTATATAAATGCAATCCAATCCATTATTATGATATATAAGTCACTTAGATAAATCAAAAATGTTACTGTTCGGCTTTTTTCAGTGTTTTATTTCCCCAGTAAATCGGTTTGGCTGAGATTAAAGTTATAGTTTTCACACAGCTGAATAAACGTCAAATAGAAAACTGATTGAACAGAAATGTGAGATAGTCGAGAATTTACTCCAGTGTCCTGTTATATTTTAGATAGCAAGGAGCAGACAGCTGAGTTTATTAAACCCCACCGAGATAGCGGTGATGCAAATCTGAAGGCTAGACCGTCCAATTTCACAGCCTCGCACTTCTGGTCTACCCGACCTTCTAAAGACCCGGCCCACGTAGACCGCGAAGGCCGGGTCCTCTAAAGGACGCGGCCTAGGAATTGAGACACAGCTAATAATTCTTTCTGCCCCACTCCCAACACAGGGGTTTATAGTCTTGCTTTACCTCGATTTGCAACTGTGCTCGTTGGCACATAAACAGGATGTGTACTCAGTCTGCCACACAGCGGTTTCCTGGTAGTGTGGAGGACCAAAGCCTGATTCTCACCTAAGGCTGTTGGGATCATGGTCCACCTGAGGGTCTTGCGCTCGTTGCCACACAAACAGGATGTGTACAGATCACCAGAGAGAGGCATGAGGGTGTAATCTGAGGACGGCCCAGGAGTGACAGTAACCTGTACGAGGAACACAGACGGTATATTTTAAACTAGCTCAACAATCTCATGGCTACATTTCAAACTGAGTTCAAATGTGAAGACATTTTTTAAGCATCTAAATGAATGCACAAGTTTGCTTTTATGAACTCATGATCAAAGTAGACCTTCATTTTACTTGGATACTTTAAACATGCACTTCCTAATCATTTCCCTCCATCTGTTTTCTTACAGCTAAACTCTGTTCTACAAGGTGCATGAGCGCACAAAGAAAGGTAGAGGAGGGTTGGTTGTGTAAAGACATGTGATTGGGCAATCCTGTTGTCTGTGCTTGCAGGTGAGCTTGTAGGTGTTGGTGAGCAGTGGCCCTTCAAGAACGGCCTGTATCCTGTATAATTACATTGCCAAAGAAAAAATCTTTTCTATATAAGTTTTGCTTAGAAAGTAATGTTTTCAGTATGGTTTTCCTTGGCTATGAACAGAAATGTACAGTGGCTTGCAAAAGTATTCGGCCCCCTTGAACTTTTCCACATTTTGTCACATTACAGCCACAAACATGAATCAATTTTATTGTAATTCCAGGTGAAAGACCAATACAAAGTGGTGTACACGTGAGAAGTGGAACGAAAATCATACATGATTCCAAACATTTTTTACAAATAAATAACTGAAAAGTGGGGTGTGCATAATTATTCAGCCCCCTGAGTCAATACTTTGTAGAACCACCTTTTGCTGCAGTTACAGCTGCCAGTCTTTTAGGGTATGTCTCTACCAGCTTTGCACATCTAGAGACTGAAATCCTTGCCCATTCTTCTTTGCAAAACAGCTCCAGCTCAGTCAGATTAGATGGACAGCGTTTGTGAACAGCAGTTTTCAGATCTTGCCACAGATTCTGGATTGGATTTAGATCTGGACTTTGACTGGGCCATTCTAACACATGGATATGTTTTGTTTTAAACCGTTCCATTGTTGCCCTGGCTTTATGTTTAGGGTCGTTGTCCTGCTGGAAGGTGAACCTCCGCCCCAGTCTCAAGTCTTTTGCAGACTCCAAGAGGTTTTCTTCCAAGATTGCCCTGTATTTGGCTCCATCCATCTTCCCATCAACTCTGACCAGCTTCCCTGTCCCTGCTGAAGAGAAGCACCCCCAGAGCATGATGCTGCCACCACCATATTTGACAGTGGGGATGGTGTGTTCAGAGTGATGTGCAGTGTTAGTTTTCCACCACACATAGCGTTTTGCATTTTGGCCAAAAAGTTCCATTTTGGTCTCATCTGACCAGAGCACCTTCTTCCACATGTTTGCTGTGTCCCCCACATGGCTTGTGGCAAACTGCAAACGGGACTTCTTATGGTTTTCTGTTAACAATGGCTTTCTTCTTGCCACTCTTCCATAAAGGCCAACTTTGTGCAGTGCATGACTAATAGTTGTCCTATGGACAGATTCCCCCACCTGAGCTGTAGATCTCTGCAGCTCGTCCAGAGTCACCATGGGCCTCTTGGCTGCATTTCTGATCAGCGCTCTCCTTGTTCGGCCTGTGAGTTTAGGTGGACGGCCTTGTCTTGGTAGGTTTACAGTTGTGCCATACTCCTTCCATTTCTGAATGATGGCTTGAACAGTGCTCCGTGGGATGTTCAAGGCTTGGGAAATCTTTTTGTAGCCTAAGCCTGCTTTAAATTTCTCAATAACTTTATCCCTGACCTGTCTGATGTGTTCTTTGGACTTCATGGTGTTGTTGCTCCCAATATTCTCTTAGACAACCTCTGAGGCCGTCACAGGGCAGTTGTGGAGCTGTTTTGCAAAGAAGAATGGGCAAGGATTTCAGTCTCTAGATGTGCAAAGCTGGTAGAGACATACCCTAAAAGACTGGCAGCTGTAATTGCAGCAAAAGGTGGTTCTACAAAGTATTGACTCAGGGGGCTGAATAATTACGCACACCCCACTTTGCAGTTATTTATTTGTAAAAAATGTTTGGAATCATGTATGATTTTCGTTCCACTTCTCACGTGTACACCACTTTGTATTGGTCTTTCACCTGGAATTCCAATAAAATTGATTCATGTTTGTGGCTGTAATGTGACAAAATGTGGAAAAGTTCAAGGGGGCCGAATACTTTTGCAAGCCACTGTATTTAAATCATTCATTACCATGATGCAGCTGGTCAGGTAGTTAAAGACAGTCGCCTTCAGTTCAAAGTGCTCCCCCCGGATGATGGAGTAGGGCATGGTGAGTTCAAGGAAGAAAGGTTGGAAGACTTTCATTTCTTTACGAGGAGCCAAACCAAAACCCTGAGAGGACAAACAGAAAGCCTCCGTCTCCCAGGTTGTCAATGGAAAATTGTACTTAGTAGTCAGTATAAGCTTTTAATGATATAAGTTTGCATATGATAGAATACTGTATGTTGACCTTTTGATGACTTAGACTGTTGTCCACTACAAGACTGTTTTATAAATTCTTTCTCACAGTGATAATAGCTGAACAAGCAGGAAGAGGAGAGCTGGACACTTTTATCTGCGCTCCCTAACAAGAAGAGAGGCTGCGTCCTTCTGAATCTCACAACACACACGCATACACCTAAACCACTCTTATCTTCACTCCCTACGCACTAACTTTCCTCTGCCTATGAATAGACGTATTCACTGTTGTATTATTTTTGTATATAAATAAAGACAAGTGCAAGAACAGAGCGCTGATCACAGGGCCCCCACTCTGTTGTGAGCGTTCTGTGACCGCCCTTGCAAGTAAAGATCTACAGTGTGTGTCTCTTCACTCTTAGACTCTCAGCTGAAGAAGTGTCATTTAGAATAAATCTCTTGACATTTATTTTGGTCCTTCGAGCCGGATCAGAAATATCAGAACTGTTATCTGTGACTCTGTTCCAGGATCTGGCACACTGTTTCCTGACGCCGTGGAGCCAGCACCGAAGTCTGTGCACAGCCCTCTTAGACGAGGAGGACCCGGGACGTTCGAGTCCGGGCCGGTCTGGTCCACGGCGGTGGGATTCAGTCTGACGATCCGAATCACCAGTGAGACGTCTGAGGGTGAGAGAAACACTATTTTGTAAAACGGCCACGAAGGTTTTAAGAAACGCGTAAAATAAAATGATAAAATAGGTTAAGTTCGCCAAAGGGCCAAAAGAACTAAGTTTAGACCAGTTTCAGAGGTAGCCGAAATTATCTCGTGACAAATTATTAAAGAAACGCGTAAAATAGGTTAAGTTCGCCAAAAAGAACTAAGTTTAGACCAGTTTCAGAGGTAGCTGTTAAATACTTCCTAACAAATTAGCGCGCAAATGTCTATCTGTGTGTATGTGTGTATGTGTCTAGAAGTAAGTTGATTTTACAGCACAATACGCTGCTGAACTACTTCTATTTTATTTGTTTTCTTTGCTGAGGCTCACGTACTGGTGACAAAGGAGAACGGTTGGGTTTCATCTCATAAAACTGGTACCGCTTCACCTATAGGGTGAAGTCGAAGGCCGTATCAGTAAACCACTCTGAAGTCAAGCGTGCCAGTGACAGCCCAGCAAAATCTTTGACAATGGGGAATAAACAAGCAAAATTAACACCTGATGAGGAATATTTAGAAAAACAACAAACCGGAGCAGGTAGAATAAGTGCAAATATGTGGAGAAATCCACAAAAAGCTAAAAACCACAGCTGGGAAGGGAAATGCAATCCCTCAGCTGTTACCCAGTTGAAAGCTGTCCTGAAACAAGAAATTACATTAACAAAAGACCCAAAGAAGAAATTAAAACGTGAAGAAGAATATAAACTTCCAAGCATGGGAAACTGAAGCTGAAAGGAGAACTGAAAATAAGAAAAAGAAAGAGAAGGTCTCAGTTTTTGCCCTCGACGCTGACACTGTTCTCACAGCTTTCAGTGGAGGCTACAGGGGAGGTTTCAGAGGCCAAAAGAGAGAAAGAGGAATGCGTAGGGGAAGAGCAAGAGGTAGAGGCAGGCCTAGACACACACCAAGCAGTGGTTTTAGTACTACATGCTGGAGGTGTGGAAAAGAGGGACATTTTGTACGTGACTGTAAGAAACAAAGAAGCAGTTCAGAATAGGAAGAACATAATAATCCCTCACCAAGTAAAAAATTAGAGATCTAAGTATAAGTTTTAAAAGGACTGGAAACAGACCCAACTGAATACATATAAATGCAAGAAAAAGTAAAATTAAAAAAAAAAGAAAGAGGCTAAAGTAAATTTAATGAACTTAACTGTAATGTATTCAAGTTGATAAAAGCAAGGATAACAACCTGTAAACTGGTATGAACAATGAAACATAGTTAGGATGAAGACCGTGCCCAGACTGAATAGAACGAAAGAAAATACATAACTCACACAAACACATATTAAATGAAATAGAGAGATGCATAAGGTATATTAAGGTTGTGTCATTGTTCAGCCAAGGAAAATGTGTGAAAAGGAAAAAGTCTCCAGCTTGGGAAAGGGTGAGACTGCAGCTCACCCTCAGCCCTTGGTGGACACAAATAAAATATAAATAAAATATTGTAATATACTATTGCTGTTATATAAAAAGATAATAACATTAATAATGAAATAATATTAATATGAAGAGGCACCTCAGTCAGCTATGATGTGAGGTGGATAATTGTTAGAAGTAATCTGCATCAAGCTTAAGGTTGCTCAAATTCAGTATAATGACATATGAAATGAAGAAAATAAAGAAAATATGTAAACTACTTAAGTGCATAGAGGCACTTGACCTGCTCGAAAACCTGTCATCCTAGATGAGACATTGCTGAAATATAGAGCACACCTATACTAACAACTAAAAACCCTGTATACAACAGCTAAAGCTACACAATTGAGAAGCTGAATTAAATATATGGTCACTGCTAAGCTGATGAGCAGGTTACACATTTTTTTTAGAGCAGGAGCTGCATAAGAACACATCAGAGGGAGGGAAACAGCTATTAAAGCTCAAACATGAAGCTGTCTGTGGGCTCAGTTTTTTGTTTTTTTTCCTCACGCTTCTGATTTGTCTTTGGCAGCAGCCTTTTTGCATCCTGACTCGTGTGTAAAGCGTTCAAGCCATCGGTAACTTGTTTTTTGTTTTGTTTTGTTTTTTGTTTTGTTGGGTTGAAAACTGAATAAATCTGTGATCATACTTGTGGATCACAGTGGCACATAATGATTAGGCATATGATTTACTAATGCAGATGTAATAACTTTATTCTAAAATTCAGGGAGAACAAACAAGAACAACATCTTCAGTTGTGTCTTGTTGTTGTTCTCTGTGTAGTGTGCTGAGTTTTGTTTTTGTTTCTTTTGTTTTTTGAAATGTTGCTTGAGTGATGAGTACTGTAACTTCTGTTCAGAGCCAGCTGAGAGCTGGGTTGTCTGTTTTGTTTTATGTGACAAGCCAGAAAAGTTAAAACTTAGTTTCTTGTTTTGAAAAAGAAAAAGGGGGAAAAAGGGAGGTTTTGTGTTTCTCAGCCAAGAACAACTACAATTTAATTTTATGTTTTTGAGAAAGGAGAATTTAAAATAATAGTAATAATAATAATAAAACAAAGAGTGATGTTTTGTTTAAGTGGTGAAGACAGCTAATACTGCAAAATACCATTTAGTGAATGATCTGCGAGCAATAAATGAAATCATCTTATTTATCTTTAAATAAACTCCAATTATGGAGACCTGAAGTCACATGCTTAGGGCACACCCTCAGGTGAAGGCAGAAAGCTACTAAACAAAGAAAAGAAGCTATATAAAATGCGCCACAGCCACAAACTAAGCATTCATATTCTTTCTAACTCTTTGTGAGCCTGAGTTATGACCTTGGCTCCCTGTTTTTCTGCTTCCACCAAAGGTGGGGGTGACGCTCCCGTGGCATGTGCTCTGTTCTCTTTACTATCACAAAGAGGAAAAAAAAGAGAGAGAGACCCCTACTGTCTGAATACAATATTCTCTTCATAACTCGGCAGTATGAAATGTCATGAAACAGTGTAACTCACTCACAGTAAATCAGCAGTATAGGATAATACAAACCTATCTAATAAATCTAATGATTTTCAAATTCTTTTAACTAAGAAGTGTGATGCAAACTAAAACTACATACTGATTACACAAGAAGTATGATGTGGCCTACAGCAGTATCATGATTCACTCATTTTGATTATAGGTATAATGTAATATATAACAGCATAATAATCTCACAACTGCTTCAAGCACATTTGCCTTTCTTAACACACGTGAGAGAAAGGCAACTGTTGAGAAAATGCTCTTTTGGGTGAGACAGGCCCAGAGGCCTTGCATGCAAGCGTACTAACACACATACATGCAATGAAGAACAGCTTACACTACAGCACACACTATACATGCGCCTATATCCCTCATTAGTGTTAAAACAGGGAAAACTTAATAGTTTTGTTATCAAATGCTGAAGTTTATCCACTACTAACAAATAAACTCTCTGGGTTGCAGGACAACAACTTCAAAAAGAACGACACCGGTATGACCAACCAGTGATGAAACAACAAATTTAGTGGTTAAGAGTCAAATGGTGAGATGTTTTCTGCTGATTGAATCATACAAGTGATTACTGAAGGAAGGAAAATTCCTTTTTTGTGCTTTTAAACGTGATCTTACGAATTTTAATATCTACCTGTGTTGTCCTGTCAACTTGGTGGGTTATGAGTTGATTATATTGTGAGGAAAAACAAAAAAGGGGGAGAGAAGGCTGACACAGGGCCTGGCCCGGTGTTTCTCCCCTCTCTGAATAACACAGCCAAAACAACATCATTTTCCTGTTCGTCTGTTTTTGTTTTGTTTTTGTTTTTTCTCTTTATGTTTAATTACAGGCTGCTTTGCCGGTCCTGAAAGCCGAAGCTGACCTGGACTCCTGCTCTCCCCTCTACCATCTCTGACCCTGACGCTGACCAAATGCTGCAGCAGCTGGACCCATAACAACAATCTAAAAATGTCAACAGTGCTACAGGAAAGCGATCTCATGCAGCAGAGACGGAGAGCGTTAAATCCAAGGCCCGTTTCACTACACGGGGGAGATTTCCAGACAGCTTCAGCTGACAGAGCTGTGACGAGACGCCCATTAAGCCCGAATGAAAAGTAAGGCCGAGCAAAAGAATGCTGACCTTGATAACTCTGCATTTACACTGTACAGGACAGTGACGGACCAACACGGATGATCGGGCAGCAGAAGAAAGGGCGTGCCAGAGACAGGAGGAGCAACTGAGGTCAAAAGGCACCTCAGAATGGACAAAACACAGAAGAAGATGCAGGTTTCACCTGCGGTGAGCATGGACACTGGAGAAAGGACTGCCCCAATTGGGGCCAGGACCAGGACAGACTGAACTATGAGCAGCAGCAGCAGCAGCAATGGTCGCAACCGGACTGAAAAGGAGGAGGGCAGGACCCCAGGGCACGCTTCAGGCCGTGGTTTACCCAAAACACCAGAACAGGAAAGTGATAAACACGCCAACATACACAAACATACACATCTACACACACTGACTCAGAATGAAGAGAAACACACACCTGAACAGACGTGCACTTGTTGATTGAGTGAGAAATGACACACACACACATCAGACAATGTACACTCATCAAACATGACTGATGCGCTGAACGCCTTGAGACAGATCCAGCAGGCCCAAAATCAGGCCTATGTAAATAATACAAGTGACTGCTAAAAAGACTACTACTGCCTTTTCACTGTGCAATACTTTTTGTTAAAAACCAACGGTGCAATAGACTTCAATACTTGAAATACTTGAAATACTTGAAATACTTGCAATTCCTTTGTATTCTTATTCTTATTTATTATATTTATCCCTTTTGTATACGCTTGTTTACATATGTCTCTGTATTTATATATATATAGTATTCTGCTCACATTCTGTAACTTCTGTCGGTGATCTTATCTTACTCATTGGAGTTGGAGTATTTTTATTTTTAGGGCCCGAGCACAAAAGTGCGAAGGCCCTATTGTATCTGCTCTGTTTCTTATTATTATTATTATTATTATTATTATTATTATTATTATTATTATTTCGGCAAATGAATCGGCCTTTTGAGGGCCTAAACATGCTCAAAAACTCATGAAATTTTGCACACGCGTCAGGTCTGGTGAAAATTTACGTATTTTAATGTCCGTAGACATGTCCAGGGAAAATTGGCTCAGTAGCGCCACCTAGAAAAATGAGAAACGCGAGCCCCCGAGATGGGTATGACCTACATGTATAAAACTCGGAACACATATCTAACGTTCGGAGACGCACAAAAAAGTCTATTATGGCCATGTCCTAAACCCAACAGGAAGTCCGCCATTTGGAAGTGAAGGTGACATTTTGGCTCTAATTTTGCCATTTCCATGCCTCGAACTTTTGCGAACTCCTCATTGGAATTTCATCGTACAAGCTTCATATTTGGTCAGTGTCAACTACACACCTGGGCCATGTTAAATTGCGGAGCTTTTGAGTTTTCGGGTTACTGTGAGGCCGTGGCGCCACGGCGAATTTCGATGACTCGCCATGAAAATCTTATTGCCTCTCGTTCTGTCATACATTGTCCGACCTTGACCAAAGTGGACACATATGATAAGGCTCCACCCCTGAACATATTTCAACTGCCATATTTGACATCAGGGACAGCGCCACCTAGTGGGAACAGGAAATGTCATGTTTTACACTTTGGGGTACAGTATTGTAATGGGTGACATCTGCAGCCTCAAATTTCTCCAGGAAAGCCTTAAGGAGTTGGTCTTGGGTTACAGAGAAAACTGTGAGTTTTCGCTGAAGGGTGTGACCCCAGCAGCATGGCGAACATTGAGGTCTCGCCATGAAGAAACAAATTAGTGTAACTCAATGAAATCCAATCTGATCAGTACCAGATTTTACAGGAATGATGTCAGATCCGCCCTGAACAGATTGATATGCCCATTGTCAGGAATACGTAGAGCGCCACCTAGTGGCACCAGGAAATGTCATGTCTTTCATTTTGTTGTACTGATTTTCACAGGTTCATCGTGGCCACCTCAAAAGCGGTGAATATCACCATCAGTCCCTGTTGATGCTTCAGTGAGAAAATTGTGACTATAAACTGAACGGCGCACCCTGGTGGCAACGCAGTTCACCATGAAAGATGAAGTGGCTTTTGAGGGGCTTGAAAAGTTTAAAAACTCTTGAAATTTGGCGTACAGCTCTAATGTGATGAGGGATTTCTTTTTATATGTTCATTTTCCTTGAACAGCGCAAAATGGCTCCACAGCGCCCCCTACAAAATTTCAAATCAACAGCCCCTGCTCTGTGTTTTATGTATGAGTTTGAAACCTGGCAAGCTTATTGGAGATATCAAGATGTACAAAAAAGTCTCTTGGAGCAATATCCCAAATCCAACAGGAAGTCAGCCATTTTAAAATTAATGTGTAAATTTGGCGACATTTTCCCCTCTTTTCAGGCCTCATACTTTGACGAACTCCTCCAAGGGATTTCATTAGATTTACGCGATCTCCTGTGTGTGGAATCTAAAGACCTTTGTGATGTTAAATTGCGAAGCTTTTTACGTTCAGGGAAACGGGGTGGTCATGGCGGCACGTGGAGTTTCAATCACTCGCCAAAAAGCAGTAACCTGCTGTCGCTCAAAAACACAATGTCCAATCTCTCCCAAAGGTCGCAGGCGTGATGAGACTCGATGAAAATTTACGTATTTTGATGTCCGTAGACATGTCCAGGGAAAATTGGCTCAGTAGCGCCACCTAGAAAAATGAGAAACGCGAGCCTCCGAGATGTGTATGACCTACATGTATAAAACTCGGAACACATACCTAACCTTCGGAGACGCACAAAAAAGTCTATTATGGCCATGTCCTAAACCCAACAGGAAGTCCGCCATTTGGAAGTGAAGGTGACATTTTGGCTCTAATTTTGCCATTTCCATGCCTCGAACTTTTGCGAACTCCTCATTGGAATTTCATCGTACAAGCTTCATATTTGGTCAGTGTCAACTACACACCTGGGCCATGTTAAATTGCGGAGCTTTTGAGTTTTCGGGATACGGTGAGGCCGTGGCGCCACGGCGAATTTCGATGACTCGCCATGAAAATCTTATTGCCTCTCGTTCTGTCATACATTGTCCGACCTTGACCAAAGTGGACACATATGATAAGGCTCCACCCCTGAACATATTTCAACTGCCATATTTGACATCAGGGACAGCGCCACCTAGTGGGAACAGGAAATGTCATGTTTTACACTTTGGGGTACAGTATTGTAATGGGTGACATCTGCAGCCTCAAATTTCTCCAGGAAAGCCTTAAGGAGTTGGTCTTGGGTTACAGAGAAAACTGTGAGTTTTCGCTGAAGGGTGTGACCCCAGCAGCATGGCGAACATTGAGGTCTCGCCATGAAGAAACAAATTAGTGTAACTCAATGAAATCCAATGTGATCAGTAACAGATTTTACAGGGATGATGTCAGACCCGCCCTGAACAGATTGATATGCCCATTGTCAGGAATACGTAGAGCGCCACCTAGTGGCACCAGGAAATGTCATGTCTTTCATTTTGTTGTACTGATTTTCACAGGTTCATCGTGGCCACCTCAAAAGCGGTGAATATCACCATCAGTCCCTCTTGATGCTTCAGTGAGAAAATTGTGACTATAAACTGAACGGCGCACCCTGGTGGCAACGTAGTTCACCATGAAAGATGAAGTGGCTTTTGAGGGGCTTGAAAAGTTTAAAAAGTCTTGAAATTTGGCGCACAGCTCTAATGTGATGAGGGATTTCTTTTATATGTTCATTTTCCTTGAACAGCGCAAAATGGCTCCACAGCGCCCCTACAAAATTTCAAAACAACAGCCCCTGCTCTGTGTTTTATGTATGAGTTTGAAACCTGGCAAGCTTATTGGAGATATCAAGATGTACAAAAAGTCTCTTGGAGCAATATCCCAAATCCAACAGGAAGTCAGCCATTTTAAAATTAATGTGTAAATTTGGCGACATTTTCCTCTCTTTTCAGGCCTCATACTTTGACGAACTCCTCCAAGGGATTTCATTAGATTTACGCGATCTCCTGTGTGTGGAATCTAAAGACCTTTGTGATGTTAAATTGCGAAGCTTTTTACGTTCAGGGAAACGGGGTGGTCATGGCGGCACGTGGAGTTTCAATCACTCGCCAAAAAGCAGTAACCTGCTGTCACTCAAAAACACAATGTCCAATCTCTCCCAAAGGTCGCAGGCGTGATGAGACTCGAGCTCGGAAATGTTTGTTATGCCATTTGTCAGTAATGGTTAGAGCGCCACCTAGTGGGACGACTATAATAATGGTTGAATGAGATGAAATTTTAGCTGGTGGTTAAATGCATGAATTCCATCAATGTGACATCAGATCGGAAGCGCTGGTTTTAGGTGTTGGGCTTGGCTCGACGCGCCGGGGGTGCGAGGGCCCTCATATCGCTGCTTGCAGCTTTAATTATTATTATTATTATTATTCAGGCAAAAGAAGGGCCTTTTTGAGGGCTTTAACATGCTCGAAAACTCTTGGAATTTTGCACACATGCCAGGTCTCGTGAAAAATTTTGTATTTTAATGGTTTTACATATGAGCACTGGGAAATGGCTCTGTAGCGCCACCTATGCCTTGTTAAATGCAGCCCTACGAACACATCGTTTTAGCTACATGTATGAAATTTGGCACACATGTGTACCATGCCAAGACGAACAAAAAAGTCAGTGGGACCATTGACGCAAACCCAACAGGAAGTCCGCCATTTGGAAGTGAAGGTGACATTTTGGCTCTAATTTTGCCATTTCCATGCCTCGAACTTTTGCGAACTCCTCATTGGAATTTCATCGTACAAGCTTCATATTTGGTCAGTGTCAACTACACACCTGCGCCATGTTAAATTGCGGAGCTTTTGAGTTTTCGGGTTACTGTGAGGCCGTGGCGCCACGGCGAATTTCGATGACTCGCCATGAAAATCTTATTGCCTCTCGTTCTGTCATACATTGTCCGACCTTGACCAAAGTGGACACATATGATAAGGCTCCACCCCTGAACATATTTCAACTGCCATATTTGACACCAGGGACAGCGCCACCTAGTGGGAACAGGAAATGTCATGTTTTACACTTTGGGGTACAGTATTGTAATGGGTGACATCTGCAGCCTCAAATTCTCCAGGAAAGCCTTAAGGAGTTGGTCTTGGGTTACAGAGAAAACTGTGAGTTTTCGCTGAAGGGTGTGACCCCAGCAGCATGGCGAACATTGAGGTCTCGCCATGAAGAAACAATTAGTGTAACTCAATGAAATCCAATCTGATCAGTACCAGATTTTACAGGGATGATGTCAGACCCGCCCTGAACAGATTGATATGCCCATTGTCAGGAATACGTAGAGCGCCACCTAGTGGCACCAGGAAATGTCATGTCTTTCATTTTGTTGTACTGATTTTCACAGGTTCATCGTGGCCACCTCAAAAGCGGTGAATATCACCATCAGTCCCTCTTGATGCTTCAGTGAGAAAATTGTGACTATAAACTGAACGGCGCACCCTGGTGGCAGCGCAGTTCACCATGAAAGATGAAGTGGCTTTTGAGGGCTTGAAAAGTTTAAAAAGTCTTGAAATTTGGCGCACACCTCTAATGTGATGAGGGATTTCTTTTTATATGTTCATTTTCCTTGAACAGCGCAAAATGGCTCCACAGCGCCCCCTACAAAATTTCAAAACATCAGCCCCTGCTCTGTGTTTTATGTATGAGTTTGAAACCTGGCAAGCTTATTGGAGATATCAAGATGTACAAAAAAGTCTCTTGGAGCAATATCCCAAATCCAACAGGAAGTCAGCCATTTTAAAATTAATGTGTAAATTTGGCGACATTTTCCCCTCTTTTCAGGCCTCATACTTTGACGAACTCCTCCAAGGGATTGCATTAGATTTACGCGATCTCCTGTGTGTGGAATCTAAAGACCTTTGTGATGTTAAATTGCGAAGCTTTTTACGTTCAGGGAAACGGGTGGTCATGGCGGCACGTGGAGTTTCAATCACTCGCCAAAAAGCAGTAACCTGCTGTCGCTCAAAAACACAATGTCCAATCTCTCCCAAAGGTCGCAGGCGTGATGAGACTCGATGAAAATTTACGTATTTAATGTCCGTAGACATGTCCAGGGAAAATTGGCTCAGTAGCGCCACCTAGAAAAATGAGAAACGCGAGCCCCGAGATGGGTATGACCTACATGTATAAAACTCGGAACACATACCTAACCTTCGGAGACGCACAAAAAAGTCTATTATGGCCATGTCCTAAACCCAACAGGAAGTCCGCCATTTGGAAGTGAAGGTGACATTTTGGCTCTAATTTTGCCATTTCCATGCCTCGAACTTTTGCGAACTCCTCATTGAATTTCATCGTGCAAGCTTCATATTTGGTCAGTGTCAACCACACACCTGGCCATGTTAAATTGCGGAGCTTTTGAGTTTTCGGGATACGGTGAGGCCGTGGCGCCACGGCGAATTCGATGACTCGCCATGAAAATCTTATTGCCTCTCGTTCTGTCATACATTGTCCGACCTTGACCAAAGTGGACACATATGATAAGGCTCCACCCCTGAACATATTTCAACTGCCATATTTGACACCAGGGACAGCGCACCTAGTGGGAACAGGAAATGTCATGTTTTACACTTTGGGGTACAGTATGTAATGGGTGACATCTGCAGCCTCAAATTTCTCCAGGAAAGCCTTAAGGAGTTGGTCTTGGGTTACAGAGAAACTGTGAGTTTTCGCTGAAGGGTGTGACCCAGCAGCATGGCGAACATTGAGGTCTCGCCATGAAGAAACAAATTAGTGTAACTCAATGAAATCCAATGTGATCAGTACCAGATTTTACAGGGATGATGTCAGACCCGCCCTGAACAGATTGATATGCCCATTGTCAGGAATACGTAGAGCGCCACCTAGTGGCACCAGGAAATGTCATGTCTTTCATTTTGTTGTACTGATTTTCACAGGTTCATCGTGGCCACCTCAAAGCGGTGAATATCACCATCAGTCCCTCTTGATGCTTCAGTGAGAAAATTGTGACTATAAACTGAACGGCGCACCCTGGTGGCAACGCAGTTCACCATGAAAGATGAAGTGGCTTTTGAGGGGCTTGAAAAGTTTAAAAAGTCTTGAAATTTGGCGCACAGCTCTAATGTGATGAGGGATTTCTTTTATATGTTCATTTTCCTTGAACAGCGCAAAATGGCTCCACAGCACCCCCTACAAAATTTCAAAACAACAGCCCCTGCTCTGTGTTTATGTATGAGTTTGAAACCTGGCAAGCTTATTGGAGATATCAAGATGTACAAAAAGTCTCTTGGAGCAATATCCCAATCCAACAGGAAGTCAGCCATTTTAAAATTAATGTGTAAATTTGGCGACATTTTCCCCTCTTTTCAGGCCTCATACTTTGACGAACTCCTCCAAGGGATTTCATTAGATTTACGCGATCTCCTGTGTGTGGAATCTAAAGACCTTTGTGATGTTAAATTGCGAAGCTTTTTACGTTCAGGGAAACGGGTGGTCATGGCGGCACGTGGAGTTTCAATCACTCGCCAAAAGCAGTAACCTGCTGTCGCTCAAAAACACAATGTCCAATCTCTCCCAAAGGTCGCAGGCGTGATGAGACTCGAGCTCGGAAATGTTTTTATGCCATTTGTCAGTAATGGTTAGAGCGCCACCTAGTGGGACGACTATAATAATGGTTGAATGAGATGAAATTTAGCTGGTGGTTAAATGCATGAATTCCATCAATGTGACATCAGATCGGAAGCGCTGGTTTTAGGTGTTGGCTTGGCTCGACGCGCCGGGGGTGTGAGGCCCTCATATCGCTGCTTGCAGCTTTAATTATTATTATTATTATTATTATTTCGGCAAATGAATCGGCCTTTTGAGGCCTAAACATGCTCGAAAACTCATGAGTTTTGCACACGCGTCAGGTCTGGTGAAAATTACGTATTTTAATGTCCGTAGACATGTCAGGGAAAATTGGCTCAGTAGCGCCACCTAGAAAAATGAGAAACGCGAGCCCCCGAGATGGGTATGACCTACATGTATAAAACTCGGAACACCTATCTAACGTTCGGAGACGCACATAAAAGTCTATTATGGCCATGTCCTAAACCCAACAGGAAGTCCGCCATTTGGAAGTGAAGGTGACATTTGGCTCTAATTTTGCCATTTCCATGCCTCGAACTTTTGCGAACTCCTCATTGGAATTCATCGTACAAGCTTCATATTTGGTCAGTGTCAACTACACACCTGGGCCATGTTAAATTGCGGAGCTTTTGAGTTTTCGGGTTACTGTGAGGCCGTGGCGCCACGGCGAATTTCGATGACTCGCCATGAAAATCTTATTGCCTCTCGTTCTGTCATACATTGTCCGACCTTGACCAAAGTGGACACATATGATAAGGCTCCACCCCTGAACATATTTCAACTGCCATATTTGACACCAGGGACAGCGCCACCTAGTGGGAACAGGAATGTCATGTTTTACACTTTGGGGTACAGTATTGTAATGGGTGACATCTGCAGCCTCAAATTTCTCCAGGAAGCCTTAAGGAGTTGGTCTTGGGTTACAGAGAAAACTGTGAGTTTTCGCTGAAGGGTGTGACCCCAGCAGCATGGCGAACATTGAGGTCTCCCATGAAGAAACAAATTAGTGTAACTCAATGAAATCCATGTGATCAGTACCAGATTTTACAGGGATGATGTCAGACCCGCCCTGAACAGATTGATATGCCCATTGTCAGGAATACGTAGAGCGCCACCTAGTGGCACCAGGAAATGTCATGTCTTTCATTTTGTTGTACTGATTTTCACAGGTTCATCGTGGCCACCTCAAAGCGGTGAATATCACCATCAGTCCCTCTTGATGCTTCAGTGAGAAAATTGTGACTATAAACTGAACGGCGCACCCTGGTGCAACGCAGTTCACCATGAAAGATGAAGTGGCTTTTGAGGGCTTGAAAAGTTAAAAGTCTTGAAATTTGCGCACACCTCTATGTGTGAGGGATTTCTTTTATATGTTCATTTTCCTTGAACAGCGCAAAATGGCTCCACAGCGCCC